>NW_027436048.1:300000-525929 GCF_964199755.1 Larus michahellis
CACACATCTTGACATATCTCCCACATTGATCGCAGTGTCTCCAGAAACGGCATTCAAGGAGCCAGGAGGTTTTCTCCCTACACTGTCCATTGAGTTGTCCTCAAAACCAATATACATCCTGCTATATCTCCCACATGGAAAGTGCCAGGAGGGAGAAGTGGGGATTATGTTTAGACTTTCTCGGAACTGCTTCAAATCAACTAGATATCTTTGTGCTGTAAATCTCCCAACAGCCAAACGCAAAAGCAGCAAACATCTCGCTGTATGTCCCACATCCAAAGTGCCAAGAGAGAGCTTGCTCTCCCTGTCTTTGAGTACTGTTTTCACTGTCCCGGTTACCTCTTTGCTAACATTCTCTTCAGAGCTGCAGTGAAACCAGGAACCACGTGGAGAAGGCACCCACACTGAAAGTGCCTGGAAGGAACATTGGGGCTTCTTCTCAGTGTCTCTGACATAGGGTTTCACTGTCCCGGGAAAGTCTCTGCTAACACCGTGCAGAGCGCTGTGCCCAATATAAAGAAACGTCTTGCGGTATCTCCTACAGGGAAAGTGCCAGGAGGGAATTGTGGAGCTTGTTCTCAGTGTCTCTGAGAATTGCTCTGATTATCTGTGTGACCTCTTTGCTAAGACGCTCCAGAGAGCCGTCCTCAAAACAAACACACATCTTGACATATCTCCCACATTGATCGCAGTGTCTCCAGAAACGGCATTCAAGGAGCCAGGACCTTTTCTCCCTACACTGTCCATTGAGTTGTCCTCAAAACCAACATACATCCTGCTATATCTCCCACATGGAAAGTGCCAGGAGGGAGAAGTGGGGATTATGTTTAGACTTTCTCGGAACTGCTTCAAATCAACTAGATATCTTTGTGCTGTAAATCTCCCAACAGCCAAACGCAAAAGCAGCAAACATCTCGCTGTATGTCCCACATCCAAAGTGCCAAGAGAGAGCTTGCTCTCCCTGTCTTTGAGTACTGTTTTCACTGTCCCGGTTACCTCTTTGCTAACATTCTCTTCAGAGCTGCAGTGAAACCAGGAACCACGTGGAGAAAGCACCCACACTGAAAGTGCCTGGAGGGAACATTGGGGCTTCTTCTCAGTGTCTCTGACATAGGGTTTCACTGTCCTGGGAAAGTCTCTGCTAACACCGTGCAGAGCGCTGTGCCCAATATACAGAAACGTCTTGCGGTATCTCCTACAGGGAAAGTGCCAGGAGGGAATTGTGGAGCTTGTTCTCAGTGTCTCTGAGAATTGCTCTGATTATCTGTGTGACCTCTTTGCTAAGACTCTCCAGAGAGCCGTCCTCAAAACAAACACACATCTTGACATATCTCCCACATTGATCGCAGTGTCTCCAGAAACGGCATTCAAGGAGCCAGGAGGTTTTCTCCCTACACTGTCCATTGAGTTGTCCTCAAAACCAATATACATCCTGCTATATCTCCCACATGGAAAGTGCCAGGAGGGAGAAGTGGGGATTATGTTTAGACTTTCTCGGAACTGCTTCAAATCAACTCGATATCTTTGTGCTGTAAATCTCCCAACAGCCAAACGCAAAAGCAGCAAACATCTCGCTGTATGTCCCACATCCAAAGTGCCAAGAGAGAGCTTGCTCTCCCTGTCTTTGAGTACTGTTTTCACTGTCCCGGTTACCTCTTTGCTAACATTCTCTTCAGAGCTGCAGTGAAACCAGGAACCACGTGGAGAAAGCACCCACACTGAAAGTGCCTGGAGGGAACATTGGGGCTTCTTCTCAGTGTCTCTGACATAGGGTTTCACTGTCCCGGGAAAGTCTCTGCTAACACCGTGCAGAGCGCTGTGCCCAATATACAGAAACGTCTTGCGGTATCTCCTACAGGGAAAGTGCCAGGAGGGAATTGTGGAGCTTGTTCTCAGTGTCTCTGAGAATTGCTCTGATTATCTGTGTGACCTCTTTGCTAAGACTCTCCAGAGAGCCGTCCTCAAAACAAACACACATCTTGACATATCTCCCACATTGATCGCAGTGTCTCCAGAAACGGCATTCAAGGAGCCAGGACCTTTTCTCCCTACACAGTCCATTGAGTTGTCCTCAAAACCAATATACATCCTGCTATATCTCCCACATGGAAAGTGCCAGGAGGGAGAAGTGGGGATTATGTTTAGACTTTCTCGGAACTGCTTCAAATCAACTAGATATCTTTGTGCTGTAAATCTCCCAACAGCCAAACGCAAAAGCAGCAAACATCTCGCTGTATGTCCCACATCCAAAGTGCCAAGAGAGAGCTTGCTCTCCCTGTCTTTGAGTACTGTTTTCACTGTCCCGGTTACCTCTTTGCTAACATTCTCTTCAGAGCTGCAGTGAAACCAGGAACCACGTGGAGAAGGCACCCACACTGAAAGTGCCTGGAAGGAACATTGGGGCTTCTTCTCAGTGTCTCTGACATAGGGTTTCACTGTCCCGGGGAAGTCTCTGCTAACACCGTGCAGAGCGCTGTGCCCAATATAAAGAAACGTCTTGCGGTATCTCCTACAGGGAAAGTGCCAGGAGGGAATTGTGGAGCTTGTTCTCAGTGTCTCTGAGAATTGCTCTGATTATCTGTGTGACCTCTTTGCTAAGACTCTCCAGAGAGCCGTCCTCAAAACAAACACACATCTTGACATATCTCCCACATTGATCGCAGTGTCTCCAGAAACGGCATTCAAGGAGCCAGGAGGTTTTCTCCCTACACTGTCCATTGAGTTGTCCTCAAAACCAATATACATCCTGCTATATCTCCCACATGGAAAGTGCCAGGAGGGAGAAGCGGGGATTATGTTTAGACTTTCTCGGAACTGCTTCAAATCAACTAGATATCATTGTGCTGTAAATCTCCCAACAGCCAAATGCAAAAGCAGCAAACATCTCGCTGTATGTCCCACATCCAAAGTGCCAAGAGGGAGCTTGCTCTCCCTGTCTTTGAGTACTGTTTTCACTGTCCCGGTTACCTCTTTGCTAACATTCTCTTCAGAGCCGCAGTGAAACCAGGAACCACGTGGAGAAAGCACCCACACTGAAAGTGCCTGGAGGGAACATTGGGGCTTCTTCTCAGTGTCTCTGACATAGGGTTTCACTGTCCCGGGGAAGTCTCTGCTAACACCGTGCAGAGCGCTGTGCCCAATATACAGAAACGTCTTGCGGTATCTCCTACAGGGAAAGTGCCAGGAGGGAATTGCGGAGCTTGTTCTCAGTGTCTCTGAGAATTGCTCTGATTATCTGTGTGACCTCTTTGCTAAGACTCTCCAGAGAGCCGTCCTCAAAACAAACACACATCTTGACATATCTCCCACATTGATCGCAGTGTCTCCAGAAACGGCATTCAAGGAGCCAGGAGGTTTTCTCCCTACACTGTCCATTGAGTTGTCCTCAAAACCAATATACATCCTGCTATATCTCCCACATGGAAAGTGCCAGGAGGGAGAAGTGGGGATTATGTTTAGACTTTCTCGGAACTGCTTCAAATCAACTAGATATCTTTGTGCTGTAAATCTCCCAACAGCCAAACGCAAAAGCAGCAAACATCTCGCTGTATGTCCCACATCCAAAGTGCCAAGAGAGAGCTTGCTCTCCCTGTCTTTGAGTACTGTTTTCACTGTCCCGGTTACCTCTTTGCTAACATTCTCTTCAGAGCTGCAGTGAAACCAGGAACCACGTGGAGAAGGCACCCACACTGAAAGTGCCTGGAAGGAACATTGGGGCTTCTTCTCAGTGTCTCTGACATAGGGTTTCACTGTCCCGGGAAAGTCTCTGCTAACACCGTGCAGAGCGCTGTGCCCAATATAAAGAAACGTCTTGCGGTATCTCCTACAGGGAAAGTGCCAGGAGGGAATTGTGGAGCTTGTTCTCAGTGTCTCTGAGAATTGCTCTGATTATCTGTGTGACCTCTTTGCTAAGACGCTCCAGAGAGCCGTCCTCAAAACAAACACACATCTTGACATATCTCCCACATTGATCGCAGTGTCTCCAGAAACGGCATTCAAGGAGCCAGGACCTTTTCTCCCTACACTGTCCATTGAGTTGTCCTCAAAACCAACATACATCCTGCTATATCTCCCACATGGAAAGTGCCAGGAGGGAGAAGTGGGGATTATGTTTAGACTTTCTCGGAACTGCTTCAAATCAACTAGATATCTTTGTGCTGTAAATCTCCCAACAGCCAAACGCAAAAGCAGCAAACATCTCGCTGTATGTCCCACATCCAAAGTGCCAAGAGAGAGCTTGCTCTCCCTGTCTTTGAGTACTGTTTTCACTGTCCCGGTTACCTCTTTGCTAACATTCTCTTCAGAGCTGCAGTGAAACCAGGAACCACGTGGAGAAAGCACCCACACTGAAAGTGCCTGGAGGGAACATTGGGGCTTCTTCTCAGTGTCTCTGACATAGGGTTTCACTGTCCTGGGAAAGTCTCTGCTAACACCGTGCAGAGCGCTGTGCCCAATATACAGAAACGTCTTGCGGTATCTCCTACAGGGAAAGTGCCAGGAGGGAATTGTGGAGCTTGTTCTCAGTGTCTCTGAGAATTGCTCTGATTATCTGTGTGACCTCTTTGCTAAGACTCTCCAGAGAGCCGTCCTCAAAACAAACACACATCTTGACATATCTCCCACATTGATCGCAGTGTCTCCAGAAACGGCATTCAAGGAGCCAGGACCTTTTCTCCCTACACTGTCCATTGAGTTGTCCTCAAAACCAATATACATCCTGCTATATCTCCCACATGGAAAGTGCCAGGAGGGAGAAGTGGGGATTATGTTTAGACTTTCTCGGAACTGCTTCAAATCAACTCGATATCTTTGTGCTGTAAATCTCCCAACAGCCAAACGCAAAAGCAGCAAACATCTCGCTGTATGTCCCACATCCAAAGTGCCAAGAGAGAGCTTGCTCTCCCTGTCTTTGAGTACTGTTTTCACTGTCCCGGTTACCTCTTTGCTAACATTCTCTTCAGAGCTGCAGTGAAACCAGGAACCACGTGGAGAAAGCACCCACACTGAAAGTGCCTGGAGGGAACATTGGGGCTTCTTCTCAGTGTCTCTGACATAGGGTTTCACTGTCCCGGGAAAGTCTCTGCTAACACCCTGCAGAGCGCTGTGCCCAATATACAGAAACGTCTTGCGGTATCTCCTACAGGGAAAGTGCCAGGAGGGAATTGTGGAGCTTGTTCTCAGTGTCTCTGAGAATTGCTCTGATTATCTGTGTGACCTCTTTGCTAAGACTCTCCAGAGAGCCGTCCTCAAAACAAACACACATCTTGACATATCTCCCACATTGATCGCAGTGTCTCCAGAAACGGCATTCAAGGAGCCAGGACCTTTTCTCCCTACACAGTCCATTGAGTTGTCCTCAAAACCAATATACATCCTGCTATATCTCCCACATGGAAAGTGCCAGGAGGGAGAAGTGGGGATTATGTTTAGACTTTCTCGGAACTGCTTCAAATCAACTCGATATCTTTGTGCTGTAAATCTCCCAACAGCCAAACGCAAAAGCAGCAAACATCTCGCTGTATGTCCCACATCCAAAGTGCCAAGAGAGAGCTTGCTCTCCCTGTCTTTGAGTACTGTTTTCACTGTCCCGGTTACCTCTTTGCTAACATTCTCTTCAGAGCTGCAGTGAAACCAGGAACCACGTGGAGAAGGCACCCACACTGAAAGTGCCTGGAAGGAACATTGGGGCTTCTTCTCAGTGTCTCTGACATAGGGTTTCACTGCCCCGGGGAAGTCTCTGCTAACACCGTGCAGAGCGCTGTGCCCAATATACAGAAACGTCTTGCGGTATCTCCTACAGGGAAAGTGCCAGGAGGGAATTGTGGAGCT
Organism: Larus michahellis; assembly: GCF_964199755.1. Taxonomy (NCBI): domain Eukaryota; kingdom Metazoa; phylum Chordata; class Aves; order Charadriiformes; family Laridae; genus Larus; species Larus michahellis. The sequence continues at coordinate 305,830 of NW_027436048.1, forward strand.
TGTTCTCAGTGTCTCTGAGAATTGCTCTGATTATCTGTGTGACCTCTTTGCTAAGACTCTCCAGAGAGCCGTCCTCAAAACAAACACACATCTTGACATATCTCCCACATTGATCGCAGTGTCTCCAGAAACGGCATTCAAGGAGCCAGGACCTTTTCTCCCTACACAGTCCATTGAGTTGTCCTCAAAACCAATATACATCCTGCTATATCTCCCACATGGAAAGTGCCAGGAGGGAGAAGTGGGGATTATGTTTAGACTTTCTCGGAACTGCTTCAAATCAACTAGATATCTTTGTGCTGTAAATCTCCCAACAGCCAAACGCAAAAGCAGCAAACATCTCGCTGTATGTCCCACATCCAAAGTGCCAAGAGAGAGCTTGCTCTCCCTGTCTTTGAGTACTGTTTTCACTGTCCCGGTTACCTCTTTGCTAACATTCTCTTCAGAGCCGCAGTGAAACCAGGAACCACGTGGAGAAGGCACCCACACTGAAAGTGCCTGGAGGGAACATTGGGGCTTCTTCTCAGTGTCTCTGACATAGGGTTTCACTGTCCCGGGAAAGTCTCTGCTAACACCGTGCAGAGCGCTGTGCCCAATATACAGAAACGTCTTGCGGTATCTCCTACAGGGAAAGTGCCAGGAGGGAATTGTGGAGCTTGTTCTCAGTGTCTCTGAGAATTGCTCTGATTATCTGTGTGACCTCTTTGCTAAGACTCTCCAGAGAGCCGTCCTCAAAACAAACACACATCTTGACATATCTCCCACATTGATCGCAGTGTCTCCAGAAACGGCATTCAAGGAGCCAGGACCTTTTCTCCCTACACTGTCCATTGAGTTGTCCTCAAAACCAATATACATCCTGCTATATCTCCCACATGGAAAGTGCCAGGAGGGAGAAGCGGGGATTATGTTTAGACTTTCTCGGAACTGCTTCAAATCAACTAGATATCATTGTGCTGTAAATCTCCCAACAGCCAAATGCAAAAGCAGCAAACATCTTGCTGTATGTCCCACATCCAAAGTGCCAAGAGAGAGCTTGCTCTCCCTGTCTTTGAGTACTGTTTTCACTGTCCCGGTTACCTCTTTGCTAACATTCTCTTCAGAGCTGCAGTGAAACCAGGAACCACGTGGAGAAAGCACCCACACTGAAAGTGCCTGGAGGGAACATTGGGGCTTCTTCTCAGTGTCTCTGACATAGGGTTTCACTGTCCCGGGAAAGTCTCTGCTAACACCGTGCAGAGCGCTGTGCCCAATATACAGAAACGTCTTGCGGTATCTCCTACAGGGAAAGTGCCAGGAGGGAATTGTGGAGCTTGTTCTCAGTGTCTCTGAGAATTGCTCTGATTATCTGTGTGACCTCTTTGCTAAGACTCTCCAGAGAGCCGTCCTCAAAACAAACACACATCTTGACATATCTCCCACATTGATCGCAGTGTCTCCAGAAACGGCATTCAAGGAGCCAGGACCTTTTCTCCCTACACAGTCCATTGAGTTGTCCTCAAAACCAATATACATCCTGCTATATCTCCCACATGGAAAGTGCCAGGAGGGAGAAGTGGGGATTATGTTTAGACTTTCTCGGAACTGCTTCAAATCAACTCGATATCTTTGTGCTGTAAATCTCCCAACAGCCAAACGCAAAAGCAGCAAACATCTCGCTGTATGTCCCACATCCAAAGTGCCAAGAGAGAGCTTGCTCTCCCTGTCTTTGAGTACTGTTTTCACTGTCCCGGTTACCTCTTTGCTAACATTCTCTTCAGAGCCGCAGTGAAACCAGGAACCACGTGGAGAAAGCACCCACACTGAAAGTGCCTGGAGGGAACATTGGGGCTTCTTCTCAGTGTCTCTGACATAGGGTTTCACTGTCCCGGGGAAGTCTCTGCTAACACCGTGCAGAGCGCTGTGCCCAATATACAGAAACGTCTTGCGGTATCTCCTACAGGGAAAGTGCCAGGAGGGAATTGTGGAGCTTGTTCTCAGTGTCTCTGAGAATTGCTCTGATTATCTGTGTGACCTCTTTGCTAAGACTCTCCAGAGAGCCGTCCTCAAAACAAACACACATCTTGACATATCTCCCACATTGATCGCAGTGTCTCCAGAAACGGCATTCAAGGAGCCAGGAGGTTTTCTCCCTACACTGTCCATTGAGTTGTCCTCAAAACCAATATACATCCTGCTATATCTCCCACATGGAAAGTGCCAGGAGGGAGAAGTGGGGATTATGTTTAGACTTTCTCGGAACTGCTTCAAATCAACTAGATATCTTTGTGCTGTAAATCTCCCAACAGCCAAACGCAAAAGCAGCAAACATCTCGCTGTATGTCCCACATCCAAAGTGCCAAGAGAGAGCTTGCTCTCCCTGTCTTTGAGTACTGTTTTCACTGTCCCGGTTACCTCTTTGCTAACATTCTCTTCAGAGCCGCAGTGAAACCAGGAACCACGTGGAGAAGGCACCCACACTGAAAGTGCCTGGAGGGAACATTGGGGCTTCTTCTCAGTGTCTCTGACATAGGGTTTCACTGTCCCGGGAAAGTCTCTGCTAACACCGTGCAGAGCGCTGTGCCCAATATACAGAAACGTCTTGCGGTATCTCCTACAGGGAAAGTGCCAGGAGGGAATTGTGGAGCTTGTTCTCAGTGTCTCTGAGAATTGCTCTGATTATCTGTGTGACCTCTTTGCTAAGACTCTCCAGAGAGCCGTCCTCAAAACAAACACACATCTTGACATATCTCCCACATTGATCGCAGTGTCTCCAGAAACGGCATTCAAGGAGCCAGGAGGTTTTCTCCCTACACTGTCCATTGAGTTGTCCTCAAAACCAATATACATCCTGCTATATCTCCCACATGGAAAGTGCCAGGAGGGAGAAGTGGGGATTATGTTTAGACTTTCTCGGAACTGCTTCAAATCAACTAGATATCTTTGTGCTGTAAATCTCCCAACAGCCAAACGCAAAAGCAGCAAACATCTCGCTGTATGTCCCACATCCAAAGTGCCAAGAGAGAGCTTGCTCTCCCTGTCTTTGAGTACTGTTTTCACTGTCCCGGTTACCTCTTTGCTAACATTCTCTTCAGAGCCGCAGTGAAACCAGGAACCACGTGGAGAAGGCACCCACACTGAAAGTGCCTGGAGGGAACATTGGGGCTTCTTCTCAGTGTCTCTGACATAGGGTTTCACTGTCCCGGGAAAGTCTCTGCTAACACCGTGCAGAGCGCTGTGCCCAATATAAAGAAACGTCTTGCGGTATCTCCTACAGGGAAAGTGCCAGGAGGGAATTGCGGAGCTTGTTCTCAGTGTCTCTGAGAATTGCTCTGATTATCTGTGTGACCTCTTTGCTAAGACTCTCCAGAGAGCCGTCCTCAAAACAAACACACATCTTGACATATCTCCCACATTGATCGCAGTGTCTCCAGAAACGGCATTCAAGGAGCCAGGACCTTTTCTCCCTACACTGTCCATTGAGTTGTCCTCAAAACCAATATACATCCTGCTATATCTCCCACATGGAAAGTGCCAGGAGGGAGAAGTGGGGATTATGTTTAGACTTTCTCGGAACTGCTTCAAATCAACTAGATATCATTGTGCTGTAAATCTCCCAACAGCCAAATGCAGAAGCAGCAAACATCTTGCTGTATGTCCCACATCCAAAGTGCCAAGAGAGAGCTTGCTCTCCCTGTCTTTGAGTACTGTTTTCACTGTCCCGGTTACCTCTTTGCTAACATTCTCTTCAGAGCCGCAGTGAAACCAGGAACCACGTGGAGAAAGCACCCACACTGAAAGTGCCTGGAGGGAACATTGGGGCTTCTTCTCAGTGTCTCTGACATAGGGTTTCACTGTCCCGGGGAAGTCTCTGCTAACACCGTGCAGAGCGCTGTGCCCAATATACAGAAACGTCTTGCGGTATCTCCTACAGGGAAAGTGCCAGGAGGGAATTGTGGAGCTTGTTCTCAGTGTCTCTGAGAATTGCTCTGATTATCTGTGTGACCTCTTTGCTAAGACTCTCCAGAGAGCCGTCCTCAAAACAAACACACATCTTGACATATCTCCCACATTGATCGCAGTGTCTCCAGAAACGGCATTCAAGGAGCCAGGAGGTTTTCTCCCTACACTGTCCATTGAGTTGTCCTCAAAACCAATATACATCCTGCTATATCTCCCACATGGAAAGTGCCAGGAGGGAGAAGTGGGGATTATGTTTAGACTTTCTCGGAACTGCTTCAAATCAACTCGATATCTTTGTGCTGTAAATCTCCCAACAGCCAAACGCAAAAGCAGCAAACATCTCGCTGTATGTCCCACATCCAAAGTGCCAAGAGAGAGCTTGCTCTCCCTGTCTTTGAGTACTGTTTTCACTGTCCCGGTTACCTCTTTGCTAACATTCTCTTCAGAGCCGCAGTGAAACCAGGAACCACGTGGAGAAGGCACCCACACTGAAAGTGCCTGGAGGGAACATTGGGGCTTCTTCTCAGTGTCTCTGACATAGGGTTTCACTGTCCCGGGAAAGTCTCTGCTAACACCGTGCAGAGCGCTGTGCCCAATATACAGAAACGTCTTGCGGTATCTCCTACAGGGAAAGTGCCAGGAGGGAATTGTGGAGCTTGTTCTCAGTGTCTCTGAGAATTGCTCTGATTATCTGTGTGACCTCTTTGCTAAGACTCTCCAGAGAGCCGTCCTCAAAACAAACACACATCTTGACATATCTCCCACATTGATCGCAGTGTCTCCAGAAACGGCATTCAAGGAGCCAGGAGGTTTTCTCCCTACACTGTCCATTGAGTTGTCCTCAAAACCAATATACATCCTGCTATATCTCCCACATGGAAAGTGCCAGGAGGGAGAAGCGGGGATTATGTTTAGACTTTCTCGGAACTGCTTCAAATCAACTAGATATCATTGTGCTGTAAATCTCCCAACAGCCAAATGCAAAAGCAGCAAACATCTTGCTGTATGTCCCACATCCAAAGTGCCAAGAGAGAGCTTGCTCTCCCTGTCTTTGAGTACTGTTTTCACTGTCCCGGTTACCTCTTTGCTAACATTCTCTTCAGAGCTGCAGTGAAACCAGGAACCACGTGGAGAAAGCACCCACACTGAAAGTGCCTGGAGGGAACATTGGGGCTTCTTCTCAGTGTCTCTGACATAGGGTTTCACTGTCCCGGGAAAGTCTCTGCTAACACCGTGCAGAGCGCTGTGCCCAATATACAGAAACGTCTTGCGGTATCTCCTACAGGGAAAGTGCCAGGAGGGAATTGTGGAGCTTGTTCTCAGTGTCTCTGAGAATTGCTCTGATTATCTGTGTGACCTCTTTGCTAAGACTCTCCAGAGAGCCGTCCTCAAAACAAACACACATCTTGACATATCTCCCACATTGATCGCAGTGTCTCCAGAAACGGCATTCAAGGAGCCAGGACCTTTTCTCCCTACACAGTCCATTGAGTTGTCCTCAAAACCAATATACATCCTGCTATATCTCCCACATGGAAAGTGCCAGGAGGGAGAAGTGGGGATTATGTTTAGACTTTCTCGGAACTGCTTCAAATCAACTCGATATCTTTGTGCTGTAAATCTCCCAACAGCCAAACGCAAAAGCAGCAAACATCTCGCTGTATGTCCCACATCCAAAGTGCCAAGAGAGAGCTTGCTCTCCCTGTCTTTGAGTACTGTTTTCACTGTCCCGGTTACCTCTTTGCTAACATTCTCTTCAGAGCCGCAGTGAAACCAGGAACCACGTGGAGAAAGCACCCACACTGAAAGTGCCTGGAGGGAACATTGGGGCTTCTTCTCAGTGTCTCTGACATAGGGTTTCACTGTCCCGGGGAAGTCTCTGCTAACACCGTGCAGAGCGCTGTGCCCAATATACAGAAACGTCTTGCGGTATGTCCTACAGGGAAAGTGCCAGGAGGGAATTGTGGAGCTTGTTCTCAGTGTCTCTGAGAATTGCTCTGATTATCTGTGTGACCTCTTTGCTAAGACTCTCCAGAGAGCCGTCCTCAAAACAAACACACATCTTGACATATCTCCCACATTGATCGCAGTGTCTCCAGAAACGGCATTCAAGGAGCCAGGAGGTTTTCTCCCTACACTGTCCATTGAGTTGTCCTCAAAACCAATATACATCCTGCTATATCTCCCACATGGAAAGTGCCAGGAGGGAGAAGTGGGGATTATGTTTAGACTTTCTCGGAACTGCTTCAAATCAACTAGATATCTTTGTGCTGTAAATCTCCCAACAGCCAAACGCAAAAGCAGCAAACATCTCGCTGTATGTCCCACATCCAAAGTGCCAAGAGAGAGCTTGCTCTCCCTGTCTTTGAGTACTGTTTTCACTGTCCCGGTTACCTCTTTGCTAACATTCTCTTCAGAGCCGCAGTGAAACCAGGAACCACGTGGAGAAGGCACCCACACTGAAAGTGCCTGGAGGGAACATTGGGGCTTCTTCTCAGTGTCTCTGACATAGGGTTTCACTGTCCCGGGAAAGTCTCTGCTAACACCGTGCAGAGCGCTGTGCCCAATATACAGAAACGTCTTGCGGTATCTCCTACAGGGAAAGTGCCAGGAGGGAATTGTGGAGCTTGTTCTCAGTGTCTCTGAGAATTGCTCTGATTATCTGTGTGACCTCTTTGCTAAGACTCTCCAGAGAGCCGTCCTCAAAACAAACACACATCTTGACATATCTCCCACATTGATCGCAGTGTCTCCAGAAACGGCATTCAAGGAGCCAGGAGGTTTTCTCCCTACACTGTCCATTGAGTTGTCCTCAAAACCAATATACATCCTGCTATATCTCCCACATGGAAAGTGCCAGGAGGGAGAAGTGGGGATTATGTTTAGACTTTCTCGGAACTGCTTCAAATCAACTAGATATCTTTGTGCTGTAAATCTCCCAACAGCCAAACGCAAAAGCAGCAAACATCTCGCTGTATGTCCCACATCCAAAGTGCCAAGAGAGAGCTTGCTCTCCCTGTCTTTGAGTACTGTTTTCACTGTCCCGGTTACCTCTTTGCTAACATTCTCTTCAGAGCCGCAGTGAAACCAGGAACCACGTGGAGAAGGCACCCACACTGAAAGTGCCTGGAGGGAACATTGGGGCTTCTTCTCAGTGTCTCTGACATAGGGTTTCACTGTCCCGGGAAAGTCTCTGCTAACACCGTGCAGAGCGCTGTGCCCAATATAAAGAAACGTCTTGCGGTATCTCCTACAGGGAAAGTGCCAGGAGGGAATTGCGGAGCTTGTTCTCAGTGTCTCTGAGAATTGCTCTGATTATCTGTGTGACCTCTTTGCTAAGACTCTCCAGAGAGCCGTCCTCAAAACAAACACACATCTTGACATATCTCCCACATTGATCGCAGTGTCTCCAGAAACGGCATTCAAGGAGCCAGGACCTTTTCTCCCTACACTGTCCATTGAGTTGTCCTCAAAACCAATATACATCCTGCTATATCTCCCACATGGAAAGTGCCAGGAGGGAGAAGTGGGGATTATGTTTAGACTTTCTCGGAACTGCTTCAAATCAACTAGATATCATTGTGCTGTAAATCTCCCAACAGCCAAATGCAGAAGCAGCAAACATCTTGCTGTATGTCCCACATCCAAAGTGCCAAGAGAGAGCTTGCTCTCCCTGTCTTTGAGTACTGTTTTCACTGTCCCGGTTACCTCTTTGCTAACATTCTCTTCAGAGCCGCAGTGAAACCAGGAACCACGTGGAGAAAGCACCCACACTGAAAGTGCCTGGAGGGAACATTGGGGCTTCTTCTCAGTGTCTCTGACATAGGGTTTCACTGTCCCGGGGAAGTCTCTGCTAACACCGTGCAGAGCGCTGTGCCCAATATACAGAAACGTCTTGCGGTATCTCCTACAGGGAAAGTGCCAGGAGGGAATTGTGGAGCTTGTTCTCAGTGTCTCTGAGAATTGCTCTGATTATCTGTGTGACCTCTTTGCTAAGACTCTCCAGAGAGCCGTCCTCAAAACAAACACACATCTTGACATATCTCCCACATTGATCGCAGTGTCTCCAGAAACGGCATTCAAGGAGCCAGGAGGTTTTCTCCCTACACTGTCCATTGAGTTGTCCTCAAAACCAATATACATCCTGCTATATCTCCCACATGGAAAGTGCCAGGAGGGAGAAGTGGGGATTATGTTTAGACTTTCTCGGAACTGCTTCAAATCAACTCGATATCTTTGTGCTGTAAATCTCCCAACAGCCAAACGCAAAAGCAGCAAACATCTCGCTGTATGTCCCACATCCAAAGTGCCAAGAGAGAGCTTGCTCTCCCTGTCTTTGAGTACTGTTTTCACTGTCCCGGTTACCTCTTTGCTAACATTCTCTTCAGAGCCGCAGTGAAACCAGGAACCACGTGGAGAAGGCACCCACACTGAAAGTGCCTGGAGGGAACATTGGGGCTTCTTCTCAGTGTCTCTGACATAGGGTTTCACTGTCCCGGGAAAGTCTCTGCTAACACCGTGCAGAGCGCTGTGCCCAATATACAGAAACGTCTTGCGGTATCTCCTACAGGGAAAGTGCCAGGAGGGAATTGTGGAGCTTGTTCTCAGTGTCTCTGAGAATTGCTCTGATTATCTGTGTGACCTCTTTGCTAAGACTCTCCAGAGAGCTGTCCTCAAAACAAACACACATCTTGACATATCTCCCACATTGATCGCAGTGTCTCCAGAAACGGCATTCAAGGAGCCAGGAGGTTTTCTCCCTACACTGTCCATTGAGTTGTCCTCAAAACCAATATACATCCTGCTATATCTCCCACATGGAAAGTGCCAGGAGGGAGAAGTGGGGATTATGTTTAGACTTTCTCGGAACTGCTTCAAATCAACTAGATATCTTTGTGCTGTAAATCTCCCAACAGCCAAACGCAAAAGCAGCAAACATCTCGCTGTATGTCCCACATCCAAAGTGCCAAGAGAGAGCTTGCTCTCCCTGTCTTTGAGTACTGTTTTCACTGTCCCGGTTACCTCTTTGCTAACATTCTCTTCAGAGCCGCAGTGAAACCAGGAACCACGTGGAGAAAGCACCCACACTGAAAGTGCCTGGAGGGAACATTGGGGCTTCTTCTCAGTGTCTCTGACATAGGGTTTCACTGTCCCGGGAAAGTCTCTGCTAACACCGTGCAGAGCGCTGTGCCCAATATAAAGAAACGTCTTGCGGTATCTCCTACAGGGAAAGTGCCAGGAGGGAATTGCGGAGCTTGTTCTCAGTGTCTCTGAGAATTGCTCTGATTATCTGTGTGACCTCTTTGCTAAGACTCTCCAGAGAGCCGTCCTCAAAACAAACACACATCTTGACATATCTCCCACATTGATCGCAGTGTCTCCAGAAACGGCATTCAAGGAGCCAGGAGGTTTTCTCCCTACACTGTCCATTGAGTTGTCCTCAAAACCAATATACATCCTGCTATATCTCCCACATGGAAAGTGCCAGGAGGGAGAAGTGGGGATTATGTTTAGACTTTCTCGGAACTGCTTCAAATCAACTAGATATCTTTGTGCTGTAAATCTCCCAACAGCCAAACGCAAAAGCAGCAAACATCTCGCTGTATGTCCCACATCCAAAGTGCCAAGAGAGAGCTTGCTCTCCCTGTCTTTGAGTACTGTTTTCACTGTCCCGGTTACCTCTTTGCTAACATTCTCTTCAGAGCCGCAGTGAAACCAGGAACCACGTGGAGAAGGCACCCACACTGAAAGTGCCTGGAGGGAACATTGGGGCTTCTTCTCACTGTCTCTGACATAGGGTTTCACTGTCCCGGGAAAGTCTCTGCTAACACCGTGCAGAGCGCTGTGCCCAATATAAAGAAACATCTTGCGGTATCTCCTACAGGGAAAGTGCCAGGAGGGAATTGTGGAGCTTGTTCTCAGTGTCTCTGAGAATTGCTCTGATTATCTGTGTGACCTCTTTGCTAAGACTCTCCAGAGAGCCGTCCTCAAAACAAACACACATCTTGACATATCTCCCACATTGATCGCAGTGTCTCCAGAAACGGCATTCAAGGAGCCAGGAGGTTTTCTCCCTACACTGTCCATTGAGTTGTCCTCAAAACCAATATACATCCTGCTATATCTCCCACATGGAAAGTGCCAGGAGGGAGAAGTGGGGATTATGTTTAGACTTTCTCGGAACTGCTTCAAATCAACTAGATATCTTTGTGCTGTAAATCTCCCAACAGCCAAACGCAAAAGCAGCAAACATCTCGCTGTATGTCCCACATCCAAAGTGCCAAGAGAGAGCTTGCTCTCCCTGTCTTTGAGTACTGTTTTCACTGTCCCGGTTACCTCTTTGCTAACATTCTCTTCAGAGCCGCAGTGAAACCAGGAACCACGTGGAGAAGGCACCCACACTGAAAGTGCCTGGAGGGAACATTGGGGCTTCTTCTCACTGTCTCTGACATAGGGTTTCACTGTCCCGGGAAAGTCTCTGCTAACACCGTGCAGAGCGCTGTGCCCAATATAAAGAAACGTCTTGCGGTATCTCCTACAGGGAAAGTGCCAGGAGGGAATTGTGGAGCTTGTTCTCAGTGTCTCTGAGAATTGCTCTGATTATCTGTGTGACCTCTTTGCTAAGACTCTCCAGAGAGCCGTCCTCAAAACAAACACACATCTTGACATATCTCCCACATTGATCGCAGTGTCTCCAGAAACGGCATTCAAGGAGCCAGGAGGTTTTCTCCCTACACTGTCCATTGAGTTGTCCTCAAAACCAATATACATCCTGCTATATCTCCCACATGGAAAGTGCCAGGAGGGAGAAGTGGGGATTATGTTTAGACTTTCTCGGAACTGCTTCAAATCAACTAGATATCTTTGTGCTGTAAATCTCCCAACAGCCAAACGCAAAAGCAGCAAACATCTCGCTGTATGTCCCACATCCAAAGTGCCAAGAGAGAGCTTGCTCTCCCTGTCTTTGAGTACTGTTTTCACTGTCCCGGTTACCTCTTTGCTAACATTCTCTTCAGAGCTGCAGTGAAACCAGGAACCACGTGGAGAAAGCACCCACACTGAAAGTGCCTGGAGGGAACATTGGGGCTTCTTCTCAGTGTCTCTGACATAGGGTTTCACTGTCCCGGGAAAGTCTCTGCTAACACCGTGCAGAGCGCTGTGCCCAATATAAAGAAACGTCTTGCGGTATCTCCTACAGGGAAAGTGCCAGGAGGGAATTGTGGAGCTTGTTCTCAGTGTCTCTGAGAATTGCTCTGATTATCTGTGTGACCTCTTTGCTAAGACTCTCCAGAGAGCCGTCCTCAAAACAAACACACATCTTGACATATCTCCCACATTGATCGCAGTGTCTCCAGAAACGGCATTCAAGGAGCCAGGAGGTTTTCTCCCTACACTGTCCATTGAGTTGTCCTCAAAACCAATATACATCCTGCTATATCTCCCACATGGAAAGTGCCAGGAGGGAGAAGTGGGGATTATGTTTAGACTTTCTCGGAACTGCTTCAAATCAACTAGATATCTTTGTGCTGTAAATCTCCCAACAGCCAAACGCAAAAGCAGCAAACATCTCGCTGTATGTCCCACATCCAAAGTGCCAAGAGAGAGCTTGCTCTCCCTGTCTTTGAGTACTGTTTTCACTGTCCCGGTTACCTCTTTGCTAACATTCTCTTCAGAGCCGCAGTGAAACCAGGAACCACGTGGAGAAAGCACCCACACTGAAAGTGCCTGGAGGGAACATTGGGGCTTCTTCTCAGTGTCTCTGACATAGGGTTTCACTGTCCCGGGAAAGTCTCTGCTAACACCGTGCAGAGCGCTGTGCCCAATATACAGAAACGTCTTGCGGTATCTCCTACAGGGAAAGTGCCAGGAGGGAATTGTGGAGCTTGTTCTCAGTGTCTCTGAGAATTGCTCTGATTATCTGTGTGACCTCTTTGCTAAGACTCTCCAGAGAGCCGTCCTCAAAACAAACACGCATCTTGACATATCTCCCACATTGATCGCAGTGTCTCCAGAAACGGCATTCAAGGAGCCAGGACCTTTTCTCCCTACACTGTCCATTGAGTTGTCCTCAAAACCAATATACATCCTGCTATATCTCCCACATGGAAAGTGCCAGGAGTGAGAAGCGGGGATTATGTTTAGACTTTCTCGGAACTGCTTCAAATCAACTAGATATCTTTGTGCTGTAAATCTCCCAACAGCCAAACGCAAAAGCAGCAAACATCTCGCTGTATGTCCCACATCCAAAGTGCCAAGAGAGAGCTTGCTCTCCCTGTCTTTGAGTACTGTTTTCACTGTCCCGGTTACCTCTTTGCTAACATTCTCTTCAGAGCTGCAGTGAAACCAGGAACCACGTGGAGAAAGCACCCACACTGAAAGTGCCTGGAGGGAACATTGGGGCTTCTTCTCAGTGTCTCTGACATAGGGTTTCACTGTCCCGGGAAAGTCTCTGCTAACACCGTGCAGAGCGCTGTGCCCAATATACAGAAACGTCTTGCGGTATCTCCTACAGGGAAAGTGCCAGGAGGGAATTGTGGAGCTTGTTCTCAGTGTCTCTGAGAATTGCTCTGATTATCTGTGTGACCTCTTTGCTAAGACTCTCCAGAGAGCCGTCCTCAAAACAAACACGCATCTTGACATATCTCCCACATTGATCGCAGTGTCTCCAGAAACGGCATTCAAGGAGCCAGGACCTTTTCTCCCTACACTGTCCATTGAGTTGTCCTCAAAACCAATATACATCCTGCTATATCTCCCACATGGAAAGTGCCAGGAGGGAGAAGCGGGGATTATGTTTAGACTTTCTCGGAACTGCTTCAAATCAACTAGATATCTTTGTGCTGTAAATCTCCCAACAGCCAAACGCAAAAGCAACAAACATCTCGCTGTATGTCCCACATCCAAAGTGCCAAGAGAGAGCTTGCTCTCCCTGTCTTTGAGTACTGTTTTCACTGTCCCGGTTATCTCTTAGCTAACATTCTCTTCAGAGCCGCAGTGAAACCAGGAACCACGTGGAGAAAGCACCCACACTGAAAGTGCCTGGAGGGAACATTGGGGCTTCTTCTCAGTGTCTCTGACATAGGGTTTCACTGTCCCGGGAAAGTCTCTGCTAACACCGTGCAGAGCGCTGTGCCCAATATACAGAAACGTCTTGCAGTATCTCCTACAGGGAAAGTGCCAGGAGGGAATTGTGGAGCTTGTTCTCAGTGTCTCTGAGAATTGCTCTGATTATCTGTGTGACCTCTTTGCTAAGACTCTCCAGAGAGCCGTCCTCAAAACAAACACACATCTTGACATATCTCCCACATTGATCGCAGTGTCTCCAGAAACGGCATTCAAGGAGCCAGGAGGTTTTCTCCCTACACTGTCCATTGAGTTGTCCTCAAAACCAATATACATCCTGCTATATCTCCCACATGGAAAGTGCCAGGAGGGAGAAGTGGGGATTATGTTTAGACTTTCTCGGAACTGCTTCAAATCAACTAGATATCTTTGTGCTGTAAATCTCCCAACAGCCAAACGCAAAAGCAGCAAACATCTCGCTGTATGTCCCACATCCAAAGTGCCAAGAGAGAGCTTGCTCTCCCTGTCTTTGAGTACTGTTTTCACTGTCCCGGTTACCTCTTTGCTAACATTCTCTTCAGAGCCGCAGTGAAACCAGGAACCACGTGGAGAAGGCACCCACACTGAAAGTGCCTGGAGGGAACATTGGGGCTTCTTCTCAGTGTCTCTGACATAGGGTTTCACTGTCCCGGGAAAGTCTCTGCTAACACCGTGCAGAGCGCTGTGCCCAATATAAAGAAACGTCTTGCGGTATCTCCTACAGGGAAAGTGCCAGGAGGGAATTGTGGAGCTTGTTCTCAGTGTCTCTGAGAATTGCTCTGATTATCTGTGTGACCTCTTTGCTAAGACTCTCCAGAGAGCCGTCCTCAAAACAAACACACATCTTGACATATCTCCCACATTGATCGCAGTGTCTCCAGAAACGTCATTCAAGGAGCCAGGACCTTTTCTCCCTACACTGTCCATTGAGTTGTCCTCAAAACCAATATACATCCTGCTATATCTCCCACATGGAAAGTGCCAGGAGGGAGAAGTGGGGATTATGTTTAGACTTTCTCGGAACTGCTTCAAATCAACTAGATATCTTTGTGCTGTAAATCTCCCAACAGCCAAACGCAAAAGCAGCAAACATCTCGCTGTATGTCCCATATCCAAAGTGCCAAGAGAGAGCTTGCTCTCCCTGTCTTTGAGTACTGTTTTCACTGTCCCGGTTACCTCTTTGCTAACATTCTCTTCAGAGCTGCAGTGAAACCAGGAACCCCGTGGAGAAAGCACCCACACTGAAAGTGCCTGGAGGGAACATTGGGGCTTCTTCTCAGTGTCTCTGACATAGGGTTTCACTGTCCCGGGGAAGTCTCTGCTAACACCGTGCAGAGCGCTGTGCCCAATATACAGAAACGTCTTGCGGTATCTCCTACAGGGAAAGTGCCAGGAGGGAATTGTGGAGCTTGTTCTCAGTGTCTCTGAGAATTGCTCTGATTATCTGTGTGACCTCTTTGCTAAGACTCTCCAGAGAGCCGTCCTCAAAACAAACACACATCTTGACATATCTCCCACATTGATCGCAGTGTCTCCAGAAACGGCATTCAAGGAGCCAGGAGGTTTTCTCCCTACACTGTCCATTGAGTTGTCCTCAAAACCAACATACATCCTGCTATATCTCCCACATGGAAAGTGCCAGGAGGGAGAAGTGGGGATTATGTTTAGACTTTCTCGGAACTGCTTCAAATCAACTAGATATCTTTGTGCTGTAAATCTCCCAACAGCCAAACGCAAGAGCAGCAAACATCTCGCTGTATGTCCCACATCCAAAGTGCCAAGAGAGAGCTTGCTCTCCCTGTCTTTGAGTACTGTTTTCACTGTCCCGGTTACCTCTTTGCTAACATTATCTTCAGAGCCGCAGTGAAACCAGGAACCACGTGGAGAAGGCACCCACACTGAAAGTGCCTGGAGGGAACATTGGGGCTTCTTCTCAGTGTCTCTGACATAGGGTTTCACTGTCCCGGGAAAGTCTCTGCTAACACCGTGCAGAGCGCTGCGCCCAATATAAAGAAACGTCTTGCGGTATCTCCTACAGGGAAAGTGCCAGGAGGGAATTGCGGAGCTTGTTCTCAGTGTCTCTGAGAATTGCTCTGATTATCTGTGTGACCTCTTTGCTAAGACTCTCCAGAGAGCCGTCCTCAAAACAAACACACATCTTGACATATCTCCCACATTGATCGCAGTGTCTCCAGAAACGGCATTCAAGGAGCCAGGAGGTTTTCTCCCTACACTGTCCATTGAGTTGTCCTCAAAACCAATATACATCCTGCTATATCTCCCACATGGAAAGTGCCAGGAGGGAGAAGCGGGGATTATGTTTAGACTTTCTCGGAACTGCTTCAAATCAACTAGATATCATTGTGCTGTAAATCTCCCAACAGCCAAACGCAAAAGCAGCAAACATCTCGCTGTATGTCCCACATCCAAAGTGCCAAGAGAGAGCTTGCTCTCCCTGTCTTTGAGTACTGTTTTCACTGTCCCGGTTACCTCTTTGCTAACATTCTCTTCAGAGCCGCAGTGAAACCAGGAACCACGTGGAGAAAGCACCCACACTGAAAGTGCCTGGAGGGAACATTGGGGCTTCTTCTCAGTGTCTCTGACATAGGGTTTCACTGTCCCGGGAAAGTCTCTGCTAACACCGTGCAGAGCGCTGTGCCCAATATACAGAAACGTCTTGCGGTATCTCCTACAGGGAAAGTGCCAGGAGGGAATTGTGGAGCTTGTTCTCAGTGTCTCTGAGAATTGCTCTGATTATCTGTGTGACCTCTTTGCTAAGACTCTCCAGAGAGCCGTCCTCAAAACAAACACGCATCTTGACATATCTCCCACATTGATCGCAGTGTCTCCAGAAACGGCATTCAAGGAGCCAGGACCTTTTCTCCCTACACTGTCCATTGAGTTGTCCTCAAAACCAATATACATCCTGCTATATCTCCCACATGGAAAGTGCCAGGAGTGAGAAGCGGGGATTATGTTTAGACTTTCTCGGAACTGCTTCAAATCAACTAGATATCTTTGTGCTGTAAATCTCCCAACAGCCAAACGCAAAAGCAGCAAACATCTCGCTGTATGTCCCACATCCAAAGTGCCAAGAGAGAGCTTGCTCTCCCTGTCTTTGAGTACTGTTTTCACTGTCCCGGTTACCTCTTTGCTAACATTCTCTTCAGAGCCGCAGTGAAACCAGGAACCACGTGGAGAAAGCACCCACACTGAAAGTGCCTGGAGGGAACATTGGGGCTTCTTCTCAGTGTCTCTGACATAGGGTTTCACTGTCCCGGGAAAGTCTCTGCTAACACCCTGCAGAGCGCTGTGCCCAATATAAAGAAACGTCTTGCGGTATCTCCTACAGGGAAAGTGCCAGGAGGGAATTGTGGAGCTTGTTCTCAGTGTCTCTGAGAATTGCTCTGATTATCCCTGTGACCTCTTTGCTAAGACTCTCCAGAGAGCCGTCCTCAAAACAAACACACATCTTGACATATCTCCCACATTGATCGCAGTGTCTCCAGAAACGGCATTCAAGGAGCCAGGACCTTTTCTCCCTACACTGTCCATTGAGTTGTCCTCAAAACCAATATACATCCTGCTATATCTCCCACATGGAAAGTGCCAGGAGGGAGAAGTGGGGATTATGTTTAGACTTTCTCGGAACTGCTTCAAATCAACTAGATATCTTTGTGCTGTAAATCTCCCAACAGCCAAACGCAAAAGCAGCAAACATCTCGCTGTATGTCCCACATCCAAAGTGCCAAGAGAGAGCTTGCTCTCCCTGTCTTTGAGTACTGTTTTCACTGTCCCGGTTACCTCTTTGCTAACATTCTCTTCAGAGCTGCAGTGAAACCAGGAACCCCGTGGAGAAAGCACCCACACTGAAAGTGCCTGGAGGGAACATTGGGGCTTCTTCTCAGTGTCTCTGACATAGGGTTTCACTGTCCCGGGGAAGTCTCTGCTAACACCGTGCAGAGCGCTGTGCCCAATATACAGAAACGTCTTGCGGTATCTCCTACAGGGAAAGTGCCAGGAGGGAATTGTGGAGCTTGTTCTCAGTGTCTCTGAGAATTGCTCTGATTATCTGTGTGACCTCTTTGCTAAGACTCTCCAGAGAGCCGTCCTCAAAACAAACACACATCTTGACATATCTCCCACATTGATCGCAGTGTCTCCAGAAACGGCATTCAAGGAGCCAGGAGGTTTTCTCCCTACACTGTCCATTGAGTTGTCCTCAAAACCAATATACATCCTGCTATATCTCCCACATGGAAAGTGCCAGGAGGGAGAAGTGGGGATTATGTTTAGGCTTTCTCGGAACTGCTTCAAATCAACTAGATATCTTTGTGCTGTAAATCTCCCAACAGCCAAACGCAAAAGCAGCAAACATCTCGCTGTATGTCCCACATCCAAAGTGCCAAGAGAGAGCTTGCTCTCCCTGTCTTTGAGTACTGTTTTCACTGTCCCGGTTACCTCTTTGCTAACATTCTCTTCAGAGCCGCAGTGAAACCAGGAACCACGTGGAGAAGGCACCCACACTGAAAGTGCCTGGAGGGAACATTGGGGCTTCTTCTCAGTGTCTCTGACATAGGGTTTCACTGTCCCGGGGAAGTCTCTGCTAACACCGTGCAGAGCGCTGTGCCCAATATACAGAAACGTCTTGCGGTATCTCCTACAGGGAAAGTGCCAGGAGGGAATTGTGGAGCTTGTTCTCAGTGTCTCTGAGAATTGCTCTGATTATCTGTGTGACCTCTTTGCTAAGACTCTCCAGAGAGCCGTCCTCAAAACAAACACACATCTTGACATATCTCCCACATTGATCGCAGTGTCTCCAGAAACGGCATTCAAGGAGCCAGGAGGTTTTCTCCCTACACTGTCCATTGAGTTGTCCTCAAAACCAATATACATCCTGCTATATCTCCCACATGGAAAGTGCCAGGAGGGAGAAGTGGGGATTATGTTTAGACTTTCTCGGAACTGCTTCAAATCAACTAGATATCTTTGTGCTGTAAATCTCCCAACAGCCAAACGCAAGAGCAGCAAACATCTCGCTGTATGTCCCACATCCAAAGTGCCAAGAGAGAGCTTGCTCTCCCTGTCTTTGAGTACTGTTTTCACTGTCCCGGTTACCTCTTTGCTAACATTCTCTTCAGAGCCGCAGTGAAACCAGGAACCACGTGGAGAAGGCACCCACACTGAAAGTGCCTGGAGGGAACATTGGGGCTTCTTCTCACTGTCTCTGACATAGGGTTTCACTGTCCCGGGAAAGTCTCTGCTAACACCGTGCAGAGCGCTGTGCCCAATATAAAGAAACGTCTTGCGGTATCTCCTACAGGGAAAGTGCCAGGAGGGAATTGTGGAGCTTGTTCTCAGTGTCTCTGAGAATTGCTCTGATTATCTGTGTGACCTCTTTGCTAAGACTCTCCAGAGAGCCGTCCTCAAAACAAACACACATCTTGACATATCTCCCACATTGATCGCAGTGTCTCCAGAAACGGCATTCAAGGAGCCAGGACCTTTTCTCCCTACACTGTCCATTGAGTTGTCCTCAAAACCAATATACATCCTGCTATATCTCCCACATGGAAAGTGCCAGGAGGGAGAAGCGGGGATTATGTTTAGACTTTCTCGGAACTGCTTCAAATCAACTAGATATCATTGTGCTGTAAATCTCCCAACAGCCAAACGCAAAAGCAGCAAACATCTCGCTGTATGTCCCACATCCAAAGTGCCAAGAGAGAGCTTGCTCTCCCTGTCTTTGAGTACTGTTTTCACTGTCCCGGTTACCTCTTTGCTAACATTATCTTCAGAGCCGCAGTGAAACCAGGAACCACGTGGAGAAAGCACCCACACTGAAAGTGCCTGGAGGGAACATTGGGGCTTCTTCTCAGTGTCTCTGACATAGGGTTTCACTGTCCCGGGAAAGTCTCTGCTAACACCGTGCAGAGCGCTGTGCCCAATATACAGAAACGTCTTGCGGTATCTCCTACAGGGAAAGTGCCAGGAGGGAATTGTGGAGCTTGTTCTCAGTGTCTCTGAGAATTGCTCTGATTATCTGTGTGACCTCTTTGCTAAGACTCTCCAGAGAGCCGTCCTCAAAACAAACACGCATCTTGACATATCTCCCACATTGATCGCAGTGTCTCCAGAAACGGCATTCAAGGAGCCAGGACCTTTTCTCCCTACACTGTCCATTGAGTTGTCCTCAAAACCAATATACATCCTGCTATATCTCCCACATGGAAAGTGCCAGGAGGGAGAAGCGGGGATTATGTTTAGACTTTCTCGGAACTGCTTCAAATCAACTAGATATCTTTGTGCTGTAAATCTCCCAACAGCCAAACGCAAAAGCAGCAAACATCTCGCTGTATGTCCCACATCCAAAGTGCCAAGAGAGAGCTTGCTCTCCCTGTCTTTGAGTACTGTTTTCACTGTCCCGGTTACCTCTTTGCTAACATTCTCTTCAGAGCCGCAGTGAAACCAGGAACCACGTGGAGAAAGCACCCACACTGAAAGTGCCTGGAGGGAACATTGGGGCTTCTTCTCAGTGTCTCTGACATAGGGTTTCACTGTCCCGGGAAAGTCTCTGCTAACACCCTGCAGAGCGCTGTGCCCAATATAAAGAAACGTCTTGCGGTATCTCCTACAGGGAAAGTGCCAGGAGGGAATTGTGGAGCTTGTTCTCAGTGTCTCTGAGAATTGCTCTGATTATCCCTGTGACCTCTTTGCTAAGACTCTCCAGAGAGCCGTCCTCAAAACAAACACACATCTTGACATATCTCCCACATTGATCGCAGTGTCTCCAGAAACGGCATTCAAGGAGCCAGGACCTTTTCTCCCTACACTGTCCATTGAGTTGTCCTCAAAACCAATATACATCCTGCTATATCTCCCACATGGAAAGTGCCAGGAGGGAGAAGTGGGGATTATGTTTAGACTTTCTCGGAACTGCTTCAAATCAACTAGATATCTTTGTGCTGTAAATCTCCCAACAGCCAAACGCAAAAGCAGCAAACATCTCGCTGTATGTCCCACATCCAAAGTGCCAAGAGAGAGCTTGCTCTCCCTGTCTTTGAGTACTGTTTTCACTGTCCCGGTTACCTCTTTGCTAACATTCTCTTCAGAGCCGCAGTGAAACCAGGAACCACGTGGAGAAGGCACCCACACTGAAAGTGCCTGGAGGGAACATTGGGGCTTCTTCTCAGTGTCTCTGACATAGGGTTTCACTGTCCCGGGAAAGTCTCTGCTAACACCGTGCAGAGCGCTGTGCCCAATATAAAGAAACGTCTTGCGGTATCTCCTACAGGGAAAGTGCCAGGAGGGAATTGTGGAGCTTGTTCTCAGTGTCTCTGAGAATTGCTCTGATTATCTGTGTGACCTCTTTGCTAAGACTCTCCAGAGAGCCGTCCTCAAAACAAACACACATCTTGACATATCTCCCACATTGATCGCAGTGTCTCCAGAAACGGCATTCAAGGAGCCAGGAGGTTTTCTCCCTACACTGTCCATTGAGTTGTCCTCAAAACCAATATACATCCTGCTATATCTCCCACATGGAAAGTGCCAGGAGGGAGAAGTGGGGATTATGTTTAGACTTTCTCGGAACTGCTTCAAATCAACTAGATATCATTGTGCTGTAAATCTCCCAACAGCCAAACGCAAAAGCAGCAAACATCTCGCTGTATGTCCCACATCCAAAGTGCCAAGAGAGAGCTTGCTCTCCCTGTCTTTGAGTACTGTTTTCACTGTCCCGGTTACCTCTTTGCTAACATTCTCTTCAGAGCCGCAGTGAAACCAGGAACCACGTGGAGAAAGCACCCACACTGAAAGTGCCTGGAGGGAACATTGGGGCTTCTTCTCAGTGTCTCTGACATAGGGTTTCACTGTCCCGGGGAAGTCTCTGCTAACACCGTGCAGAGCGCTGTGCCCAATATACAGAAACGTCTTGCGGTATCTCCTACAGGGAAAGTGCCAGGAGGGAATTGTGGAGCTTGTTCTCAGTGTCTCTGAGAATTGCTCTGATTATCTGTGTGACCTCTTTGCTAAGACTCTCCAGAGAGCCGTCCTCAAAACAAACACGCATCTTGACATATCTCCCACATTGATCGCAGTGTCTCCAGAAACGGCATTCAAGGAGCCAGGACCTTTTCTCCCTACACTGTCCATTGAGTTGTCCTCAAAACCAATATACATCCTGCTATATCTCCCACATGGAAAGTGCCAGGAGGGAGAAGTGGGGATTATGTTTAGACTTTCTCGGAACTGCTTCAAATCAACTAGATATCTTTGTGCTGTAAATCTCCCAACAGCCAAACGCAAAAGCAGCAAACATCTCGCTGTATGTCCCACATCCAAAGTGCCAAGAGAGAGCTTGCTCTCCCTGTCTTTGAGTACTGTTTTCACTGTCCCGGTTACCTCTTTGCTAACATTCTCTTCAGAGCCGCAGTGAAACCAGGAACCACGTGGAGAAGGCACCCACACTGAAAGTGCCTGGAGGGAACATTGGGGCTTCTTCTCAGTGTCTCTGACATAGGGTTTCACTGTCCCGGGAAAGTCTCTGCTAACACCGTGCAGAGCGCTGTGCCCAATATAAAGAAACGTCTTGCGGTATCTCCTACAGGGAAAGTGCCAGGAGGGAATTGTGGAGCTTGTTCTCAGTGTCTCTGAGAATTGCTCTGATTATCTGTGTGACCTCTTTGCTAAGACGCTCCAGAGAGCCGTCCTCAAAACAAACACACATCTTGACATATCTCCCACATTGATCGCAGTGTCTCCAGAAACGGCATTCAAGGAGCCAGGAGGTTTTCTCCCTACACTGTCCATTGAGTTGTCCTCAAAACCAATATACATCCTGCTATATCTCCCACATGGAAAGTGCCAGGAGGGAGAAGTGGGGATTATGTTTAGACTTTCTCGGAACTGCTTCAAATCAACTAGATATCTTTGTGCTGTAAATCTCCCAACAGCCAAACGCAAGAGCAGCAAACATCTCGCTGTATGTCCCACATCCAAAGTGCCAAGAGAGAGCTTGCTCTCCCTGTCTTTGAGTACTGTTTTCACTGTCCCGGTTACCTCTTTGCTAACATTCTCTTCAGAGCCGCAGTGAAACCAGGAACCACGTGGAGAAGGCACCCACACTGAAAGTGCCTGGAGGGAACATTGGGGCTTCTTCTCAGTGTCTCTGACATAGGGTTTCACTGTCCCGGGAAAGTCTCTGCTAACACCGTGCAGAGCGCTGTGCCCAATATACAGAAACGTCTTGCGGTATCTCCTACAGGGAAAGTGCCAGGAGGGAATTGTGGAGCTTGTTCTCAGTGTCTCTGAGAATTGCTCTGATTATCTGTGTGACCTCTTTGCTAAGACTCTCCAGAGAGCCGTCCTCAAAACAAACACACATCTTGACATATCTCCCACATTGATCGCAGTGTCTCCAGAAACGGCATTCAAGGAGCCAGGAGGTTTTCTCCCTACACTGTCCATTGAGTTGTCCTCAAAACCAATATACATCCTGCTATATCTCCCACATGGAAAGTGCCAGGAGGGAGAAGTGGGGATTATGTTTAGACTTTCTCGGAACTGCTTCAAATCAACTAGATATCTTTGTGCTGTAAATCTCCCAACAGTCAAACGCAAAAGCAGCAAACATCTCGCTGTATGTCCCACATCCAAAGTGCCAAGAGAGAGCTTGCTCTCCCTGTCTTTGAGTACTGTTTTCACTGTCCCGGTTACCTCTTTGCTAACATTCTCTTCAGAGCCGCAGTGAAACCAGGAACCACGTGGAGAAGGCACCCACACTGAAAGTGCCTGGAGGGAACATTGGGGCTTCTTCTCAGTGTCTCTGACATAGGGTTTCACTGTCCCGGGAAAGTCTCTGCTAACACCCTGCAGAGCGCTGTGCCCAATATAAAGAAACGTCTTGCGGTATCTCCTACAGGGAAAGTGCCAGGAGGGAATTGTGGAGCTTGTTCTCAGTGTCTCTGAGAATTGCTCTGATTATCCCTGTGACCTCTTTGCTAAGACTCTCCAGAGAGCCGTCCTCAAAACAAACACACATCTTGACATATCTCCCACATTGATCGCAGTGTCTCCAGAAACGGCATTCAAGGAGCCAGGACCTTTTCTCCCTACACTGTCCATTGAGTTGTCCTCAAAACCAATATACATCCTGCTATATCTCCCACATGGAAAGTGCCAGGAGGGAGAAGTGGGGATTATGTTTAGACTTTCTCGGAACTGCTTCAAATCAACTAGATATCTTTGTGCTGTAAATCTCCCAACAGCCAAACGCAAAAGCAGCAAACATCTCGCTGTATGTCCCACATCCAAAGTGCCAAGAGAGAGCTTGCTCTCCCTGTCTTTGAGTACTGTTTTCACTGTCCCGGTTACCTCTTTGCTAACATTCTCTTCAGAGCCGCAGTGAAACCAGGAACCACGTGGAGAAGGCACCCACACTGAAAGTGCCTGGAGGGAACATTGGGGCTTCTTCTCAGTGTCTCTGACATAGGGTTTCACTGTCCCGGGAAAGTCTCTGCTAACACCGTGCAGAGCGCTGTGCCCAATATAAAGAAACGTCTTGCGGTATCTCCTACAGGGAAAGTGCCAGGAGGGAATTGTGGAGCTTGTTCTCAGTGTCTCTGAGAATTGCTCTGATTATCTGTGTGACCTCTTTGCTAAGACTCTCCAGAGAGCCGTCCTCAAAACAAACACACATCTTGACATATCTCCCACATTGATCGCAGTGTCTCCAGAAACGGCATTCAAGGAGCCAGGAGGTTTTCTCCCTACACTGTCCATTGAGTTGTCCTCAAAACCAATATACATCCTGCTATATCTCCCACATGGAAAGTGCCAGGAGGGAGAAGTGGGGATTATGTTTAGACTTTCTCGGAACTGCTTCAAATCAACTAGATATCATTGTGCTGTAAATCTCCCAACAGCCAAACGCAAAAGCAGCAAACATCTCGCTGTATGTCCCACATCCAAAGTGCCAAGAGAGAGCTTGCTCTCCCTGTCTTTGAGTACTGTTTTCACTGTCCCGGTTACCTCTTTGCTAACATTCTCTTCAGAGCCGCAGTGAAACCAGGAACCACGTGGAGAAAGCACCCACACTGAAAGTGCCTGGAGGGAACATTGGGGCTTCTTCTCAGTGTCTCTGACATAGGGTTTCACTGTCCCGGGGAAGTCTCTGCTAACACCGTGCAGAGCGCTGTGCCCAATATACAGAAACGTCTTGCGGTATCTCCTACAGGGAAAGTGCCAGGAGGGAATTGTGGAGCTTGTTCTCAGTGTCTCTGAGAATTGCTCTGATTATCTGTGTGACCTCTTTGCTAAGACTCTCCAGAGAGCCGTCCTCAAAACAAACACGCATCTTGACATATCTCCCACATTGATCGCAGTGTCTCCAGAAACGGCATTCAAGGAGCCAGGACCTTTTCTCCCTACACTGTCCATTGAGTTGTCCTCAAAACCAATATACATCCTGCTATATCTCCCACATGGAAAGTGCCAGGAGGGAGAAGTGGGGATTATGTTTAGACTTTCTCGGAACTGCTTCAAATCAACTAGATATCTTTGTGCTGTAAATCTCCCAACAGCCAAACGCAAAAGCAGCAAACATCTCGCTGTATGTCCCACATCCAAAGTGCCAAGAGAGAGCTTGCTCTCCCTGTCTTTGAGTACTGTTTTCACTGTCCCGGTTACCTCTTTGCTAACATTCTCTTCAGAGCCGCAGTGAAACCAGGAACCACGTGGAGAAGGCACCCACACTGAAAGTGCCTGGAGGGAACATTGGGGCTTCTTCTCAGTGTCTCTGACATAGGGTTTCACTGTCCCGGGAAAGTCTCTGCTAACACCGTGCAGAGCGCTGTGCCCAATATAAAGAAACGTCTTGCGGTATCTCCTACAGGGAAAGTGCCAGGAGGGAATTGTGGAGCTTGTTCTCAGTGTCTCTGAGAATTGCTCTGATTATCTGTGTGACCTCTTTGCTAAGACGCTCCAGAGAGCCGTCCTCAAAACAAACACACATCTTGACATATCTCCCACATTGATCGCAGTGTCTCCAGAAACGGCATTCAAGGAGCCAGGAGGTTTTCTCCCTACACTGTCCATTGAGTTGTCCTCAAAACCAATATACATCCTGCTATATCTCCCACATGGAAAGTGCCAGGAGGGAGAAGTGGGGATTATGTTTAGACTTTCTCGGAACTGCTTCAAATCAACTAGATATCTTTGTGCTGTAAATCTCCCAACAGCCAAACGCAAGAGCAGCAAACATCTCGCTGTATGTCCCACATCCAAAGTGCCAAGAGAGAGCTTGCTCTCCCTGTCTTTGAGTACTGTTTTCACTGTCCCGGTTACCTCTTTGCTAACATTCTCTTCAGAGCCGCAGTGAAACCAGGAACCACGTGGAGAAGGCACCCACACTGAAAGTGCCTGGAGGGAACATTGGGGCTTCTTCTCAGTGTCTCTGACATAGGGTTTCACTGTCCCGGGAAAGTCTCTGCTAACACCGTGCAGAGCGCTGTGCCCAATATACAGAAACGTCTTGCGGTATCTCCTACAGGGAAAGTGCCAGGAGGGAATTGTGGAGCTTGTTCTCAGTGTCTCTGAGAATTGCTCTGATTATCTGTGTGACCTCTTTGCTAAGACTCTCCAGAGAGCCGTCCTCAAAACAAACACACATCTTGACATATCTCCCACATTGATCGCAGTGTCTCCAGAAACGGCATTCAAGGAGCCAGGAGGTTTTCTCCCTACACTGTCCATTGAGTTGTCCTCAAAACCAATATACATCCTGCTATATCTCCCACATGGAAAGTGCCAGGAGGGAGAAGTGGGGATTATGTTTAGACTTTCTCGGAACTGCTTCAAATCAACTAGATATCTTTGTGCTGTAAATCTCCCAACAGCCAAACGCAAAAGCAGCAAACATCTCGCTGTATGTCCCACATCCAAAGTGCCAAGAGAGAGCTTGCTCTCCCTGTCTTTGAGTACTGTTTTCACTGTCCCGGTTACCTCTTTGCTAACATTCTCTTCAGAGCCGCAGTGAAACCAGGAACCACGTGGAGAAGGCACCCACACTGAAAGTGCCTGGAGGGAACATTGGGGCTTCTTCTCAGTGTCTCTGACATAGGGTTTCACTGTCCCGGGAAAGTCTCTGCTAACACCGTGCAGAGCGCTGTGCCCAATATACAGAAACGTCTTGCGGTATCTCCTACAGGGAAAGTGCCAGGAGGGAATTGTGGAGCTTGTTCTCAGTGTCTCTGAGAATTGCTCTGATTATCTGTGTGACCTCTTTGCTAAGACTCTCCAGAGAGCCGTCCTCAAAACAAACACACATCTTGACATATCTCCCACATTGATCGCAGTGTCTCCAGAAACGGCATTCAAGGAGCCAGGACCTTTTCTCCCTACACTGTCCATTGAGTTGTCCTCAAAACCAATATACATCCTGCTATATCTCCCACATGGAAAGTGCCAGGAGGGAGAAGCGGGGATTATGTTTAGACTTTCTCGGAACTGCTTCAAATCAACTAGATATCTTTGTGCTGTAAATCTCCCAACAGCCAAACGCAAAAGCAGCAAACATCTCGCTGTATGTCCCACATCCAAAGTGCCAAGAGAGAGCTTGCTCTCCCTGTCTTTGAGTACTGTTTTCACTGTCCCGGTTACCTCTTTGCTAACATTCTCTTCAGAGCCGCAGTGAAACCAGGAACCACGTGGAGAAAGCACCCACACTGAAAGTGCCTGGAGGGAACATTGGGGCTTCTTCTCAGTGTCTCTGACATAGGGTTTCACTGTCCCGGGAAAGTCTCTGCTAACACCGTGCAGAGCGCTGTGCCCAATATAAAGAAACGTCTTGCGGTATCTCCTACAGGGAAAGTGCCAGGAGGGAATTGTGGAGCTTGTTCTCAGTGTCTCTGAGAATTGCTCTGATTATCTGTGTGACCTCTTTGCTAAGACTCTCCAGAGAGCCGTCCTCAAAACAAACACACATCTTGACATATCTCCCACATTGATCGCAGTGTCTCCAGAAACGGCATTCAAGGAGCCAGGAGGTTTTCTCCCTACACTGTCCATTGAGTTGTCCTCAAAACCAATATACATCCTGCTATATCTCCCACATGGAAAGTGCCAGGAGGGAGAAGTGGGGATTATGTTTAGACTTTCTCGGAACTGCTTCAAATCAACTAGATATCATTGTGCTGTAAATCTCCCAACAGCCAAACGCAAAAGCAGCAAACATCTCGCTGTATGTCCCACATCCAAAGTGCCAAGAGAGAGCTTGCTCTCCCTGTCTTTGAGTACTGTTTTCACTGTCCCGGTTACCTCTTTGCTAACATTCTCTTCAGAGCCGCAGTGAAACCAGGAACCACGTGGAGAAAGCACCCACACTGAAAGTGCCTGGAGGGAACATTGGGGCTTCTTCTCAGTGTCTCTGACATAGGGTTTCACTGTCCCGGGGAAGTCTCTGCTAACACCGTGCAGAGCGCTGTGCCCAATATACAGAAACGTCTTGCGGTATCTCCTACAGGGAAAGTGCCAGGAGGGAATTGTGGAGCTTGTTCTCAGTGTCTCTGAGAATTGCTCTGATTATCTGTGTGACCTCTTTGCTAAGACTCTCCAGAGAGCCGTCCTCAAAACAAACACGCATCTTGACATATCTCCCACATTGATCGCAGTGTCTCCAGAAACGGCATTCAAGGAGCCAGGACCTTTTCTCCCTACACTGTCCATTGAGTTGTCCTCAAAACCAATATACATCCTGCTATATCTCCCACATGGAAAGTGCCAGGAGGGAGAAGTGGGGATTATGTTTAGACTTTCTCGGAACTGCTTCAAATCAACTAGATATCTTTGTGCTGTAAATCTCCCAACAGCCAAACGCAAAAGCAGCAAACATCTCGCTGTATGTCCCACATCCAAAGTGCCAAGAGAGAGCTTGCTCTCCCTGTCTTTGAGTACTGTTTTCACTGTCCCGGTTACCTCTTTGCTAACATTCTCTTCAGAGCTGCAGTGAAACCAGGAACCACGTGGAGAAAGCACCCACACTGAAAGTGCCTGGAGGGAACATTGGGGCTTCTTCTCAGTGTCTCTGACATAGGGTTTCACTGTCCCGGGAAAGTCTCTGCTAACACCGTGCAGAGCGCTGTGCCCAATATAAAGAAACGTCTTGCGGTATCTCCTACAGGGAAAGTGCCAGGAGGGAATTGTGGAGCTTGTTCTCAGTGTCTCTGAGAATTGCTCTGATTATCTGTGTGACCTCTTTGCTAAGACTCTCCAGAGAGCCGTCCTCAAAACAAACACACATCTTGACATATCTCCCACATTGATCGCAGTGTCTCCAGAAACGGCATTCAAGGAGCCAGGAGGTTTTCTCCCTACACTGTCCATTGAGTTGTCCTCAAAACCAATATACATCCTGCTATATCTCCCACATGGAAAGTGCCAGGAGGGAGAAGTGGGGATTATGTTTAGACTTTCTCGGAACTGCTTCAAATCAACTAGATATCTTTGTGCTGTAAATCTCCCAACAGCCAAACGCAAAAGCAGCAAACATCTCGCTGTATGTCCCACATCCAAAGTGCCAAGAGAGAGCTTGCTCTCCCTGTCTTTGAGTACTGTTTTCACTGTCCCGGTTACCTCTTTGCTAACATTCTCTTCAGAGCCGCAGTGAAACCAGGAACCACGTGGAGAAGGCACCCACACTGAAAGTGCCTGGAGGGAACATTGGGGCTTCTTCTCAGTGTCTCTGACATAGGGTTTCACTGTCCCGGGAAAGTCTCTGCTAACACCGTGCAGAGCGCTGTGCCCAATATACAGAAACGTCTTGCGGTATCTCCTACAGGGAAAGTGCCAGGAGGGAATTGTGGAGCTTGTTCTCAGTGTCTCTGAGAATTGCTCTGATTATCTGTGTGACCTCTTTGCTAAGACTCTCCAGAGAGCCGTCCTCAAAACAAACACACATCTTGACATATCTCCCACATTGATCGCAGTGTCTCCAGAAACGGCATTCAAGGAGCCAGGACCTTTTCTCCCTACACTGTCCATTGAGTTGTCCTCAAAACCAATATACATCCTGCTATATCTCCCACATGGAAAGTGCCAGGAGGGAGAAGTGGGGATTATGTTTAGACTTTCTCGGAACTGCTTCAAATCAACTAGATATCATTGTGCTGTAAATCTCCCAACAGCCAAACGCAAAAGCAGCAAACATCTCGCTGTATGTCCCACATCCAAAGTGCCAAGAGAGAGCTTGCTCTCCCTGTCTTTGAGTACTGTTTTCACTGTCCCGGTTACCTCTTTGCTAACATTCTCTTCAGAGCCGCAGTGAAACCAGGAACCACGTGGAGAAAGCACCCACACTGAAAGTGCCTGGAGGGAACATTGGGGCTTCTTCTCAGTGTCTCTGACATAGGGTTTCACTGTCCCGGGAAAGTCTCTGCTAACACCGTGCAGAGCGCTGTGCCCAATATACAGAAACGTCTTGCGGTATCTCCTACAGGGAAAGTGCCAGGAGGGAATTGTGGAGCTTGTTCTCAGTGTCTCTGAGAATTGCTCTGATTATCTGTGTGACCTCTTTGCTAAGACGCTCCAGAGAGCCGTCCTCAAAACAAACACACATCTTGACATATCTCCCACATTGATCGCAGTGTCTCCAGAAACGGCATTCAAGGAGCCAGGAGGTTTTCTCCCTACACTGTCCATTGAGTTGTCCTCAAAACCAATATACATCCTGCTATATCTCCCACATGGAAAGTGCCAGGAGGGAGAAGTGGGGATTATGTTTAGACTTTCTCGGAACTGCTTCAAATCAACTAGATATCTTTGTGCTGTAAATCTCCCAACAGCCAAACGCAAGAGCAGCAAACATCTCGCTGTATGTCCCACATCCAAAGTGCCAAGAGAGAGCTTGCTCTCCCTGTCTTTGAGTACTGTTTTCACTGTCCCGGTTACCTCTTTGCTAACATTCTCTTCAGAGCCGCAGTGAAACCAGGAACCACGTGGAGAAGGCACCCACACTGAAAGTGCCTGGAGGGAACATTGGGGCTTCTTCTCAGTGTCTCTGACATAGGGTTTCACTGTCCCGGGAAAGTCTCTGCTAACACCGTGCAGAGCGCTGTGCCCAATATACAGAAACGTCTTGCGGTATCTCCTACAGGGAAAGTGCCAGGAGGGAATTGTGGAGCTTGTTCTCAGTGTCTCTGAGAATTGCTCTGATTATCTGTGTGACCTCTTTGCTAAGACTCTCCAGAGAGCCGTCCTCAAAACAAACACACATCTTGACATATCTCCCACATTGATCGCAGTGTCTCCAGAAACGGCATTCAAGGAGCCAGGAGGTTTTCTCCCTACACTGTCCATTGAGTTGTCCTCAAAACCAATATACATCCTGCTATATCTCCCACATGGAAAGTGCCAGGAGGGAGAAGTGGGGATTATGTTTAGACTTTCTCGGAACTGCTTCAAATCAACTAGATATCTTTGTGCTGTAAATCTCCCAACAGCCAAACGCAAAAGCAGCAAACATCTCGCTGTATGTCCCACATCCAAAGTGCCAAGAGAGAGCTTGCTCTCCCTGTCTTTGAGTACTGTTTTCACTGTCCCGGTTACCTCTTTGCTAACATTCTCTTCAGAGCCGCAGTGAAACCAGGAACCACGTGGAGAAGGCACCCACACTGAAAGTGCCTGGAGGGAACATTGGGGCTTCTTCTCAGTGTCTCTGACATACGGTTTCACTGTCCCGGGAAAGTCTCTGCTAACACCGTGCAGAGCGCTGTGCCCAATATACAGAAACGTCTTGCGGTATCTCCTACAGGGAAAGTGCCAGGAGGGAATTGTGGAGCTTGTTCTCAGTGTCTCTGAGAATTGCTCTGATTATCTGTGTGACCTCTTTGCTAAGACTCTCCAGAGAGCCGTCCTCAAAACAAACACACATCTTGACATATCTCCCACATTGATCGCAGTGTCTCCAGAAACGGCATTCAAGGAGCCAGGACCTTTTCTCCCTACACTGTCCATTGAGTTGTCCTCAAAACCAATATACATCCTGCTATATCTCCCACATGGAAAGTGCCAGGAGGGAGAAGTGGGGATTATGTTTAGACTTTCTCGGAACTGCTTCAAATCAACTAGATATCATTGTGCTGTAAATCTCCCAACAGCCAAACGCAAAAGCAGCAAACATCTCGCTGTATGTCCCACATCCAAAGTGCCAAGAGAGAGCTTGCTCTCCCTGTCTTTGAGTACTGTTTTCACTGTCCCGGTTACCTCTTTGCTAACATTCTCTTCAGAGCCGCAGTGAAACCAGGAACCACGTGGAGAAAGCACCCACACTGAAAGTGCCTGGAGGGAACATTGGGGCTTCTTCTCAGTGTCTCTGACATAGGGTTTCACTGTCCCGGGAAAGTCTCTGCTAACACCGTGCAGAGCGCTGTGCCCAATATACAGAAACGTCTTGCGGTATCTCCTACAGGGAAAGTGCCAGGAGGGAATTGTGGAGCTTGTTCTCAGTGTCTCTGAGAATTGCTCTGATTATCTGTGTGACCTCTTTGCTAAGACTCTCCAGAGAGCCGTCCTCAAAACAAACACGCATCTTGACATATCTCCCACATTGATCGCAGTGTCTCCAGAAACGGCATTCAAGGAGCCAGGACCTTTTCTCCCTACACTGTCCATTGAGTTGTCCTCAAAACCAATATACATCCTGCTATATCTCCCACATGGAAAGTGCCAGGAGGGAGAAGCGGGGATTATGTTTAGACTTTCTCGGAACTGCTTCAAATCAACTAGATATCTTTGTGCTGTAAATCTCCCAACAGCCAAACGCAAGAGCAGCAAACATCTCGCTGTATGTCCCACATCCAAAGTGCCAAGAGAGAGCTTGCTCTCCCTGTCTTTGAGTACTGTTTTCACTGTCCCGGTTACCTCTTTGCTAACATTCTCTTCAGAGCCGCAGTGAAACCAGGAACCACGTGGAGAAGGCACCCACACTGAAAGTGCCTGGAGGGAACATTGGGGCTTCTTCTCACTGTCTCTGACATAGGGTTTCACTGTCCCGGGAAAGTCTCTGCTAACACCGTGCAGAGCGCTGTGCCCAATATAAAGAAACGTCTTGCGGTATCTCCTACAGGGAAAGTGCCAGGAGGGAATTGTGGAGCTTGTTCTCAGTGTCTCTGAGAATTGCTCTGATTATCTGTGTGACCTCTTTGCTAAGACTCTCCAGAGAGCCGTCCTCAAAACAAACACACATCTTGACATATCTCCCACATTGATCGCAGTGTCTCCAGAAACGGCATTCAAGGAGCCAGGAGGTTTTCTCCCTACACTGTCCATTGAGTTGTCCTCAAAACCAATATACATCCTGCTATATCTCCCACATGGAAAGTGCCAGGAGGGAGAAGCGGGGATTATGTTTAGACTTTCTCGGAACTGCTTCAAATCAACTAGATATCATTGTGCTGTAAATCTCCCAACAGCCAAACGCAAAAGCAGCAAACATCTCGCTGTATGTCCCACATCCAAAGTGCCAAGAGAGAGCTTGCTCTCCCTGTCTTTGAGTACTGTTTTCACTGTCCCGGTTACCTCTTTGCTAACATTCTCTTCAGAGCCGCAGTGAAACCAGGAACCACGTGGAGAAAGCACCCACACTGAAAGTGCCTGGAGGGAACATTGGGGCTTCTTCTCAGTGTCTCTGACATAGGGTTTCACTGTCCCGGGAAAGTCTCTGCTAACACCGTGCAGAGCGCTGTGCCCAATATACAGAAACGTCTTGCGGTATCTCCTACAGGGAAAGTGCCAGGAGGGAATTGTGGAGCTTGTTCTCAGTGTCTCTGAGAATTGCTCTGATTATCTGTGTGACCTCTTTGCTAAGACTCTCCAGAGAGCCGTCCTCAAAACAAACACGCATCTTGACATATCTCCCACATTGATCGCAGTGTCTCCAGAAACGGCATTCAAGGAGCCAGGACCTTTTCTCCCTACACTGTCCATTGAGTTGTCCTCAAAACCAATATACATCCTGCTATATCTCCCACATGGAAAGTGCCAGGAGGGAGAAGCGGGGATTATGTTTAGACTTTCTCGGAACTGCTTCAAATCAACTAGATATCTTTGTGCTGTAAATCTCCCAACAGCCAAACGCAAAAGCAGCAAACATCTCGCTGTATGTCCCACATCCAAAGTGCCAAGAGAGAGCTTGCTCTCCCTGTCTTTGAGTACTGTTTTCACTGTCCCGGTTACCTCTTTGCTAACATTCTCTTCAGAGCCGCAGTGAAACCAGGAACCACGTGGAGAAAGCACCCACACTGAAAGTGCCTGGAGGGAACATTGGGGCTTCTTCTCAGTGTCTCTGACATAGGGTTTCACTGTCCCGGGAAAGTCTCTGCTAACACCGTGCAGAGCGCTGTGCCCAATATAAAGAAACGTCTTGCGGTATCTCCTACAGGGAAAGTGCCAGGAGGGAATTGTGGAGCTTGTTCTCAGTGTCTCTGAGAATTGCTCTGATTATCTGTGTGACCTCTTTGCTAAGACTCTCCAGAGAGCCGTCCTCAAAACAAACACACATCTTGACATATCTCCCACATTGATCGCAGTGTCTCCAGAAACGGCATTCAAGGAGCCAGGACCTTTTCTCCCTACACTGTCCATTGAGTTGTCCTCAAAACCAATATACATCCTGCTATATCTCCCACATGGAAAGTGCCAGGAGGGAGAAGTGGGGATTATGTTTAGACTTTCTCGGAACTGCTTCAAATCAACTAGATATCTTTGTGCTGTAAATCTCCCAACAGCCAAACGCAAAAGCAGCAAACATCTCGCTGTATGTCCCACATCCAAAGTGCCAAGAGAGAGCTTGCTCTCCCTGTCTTTGAGTACTGTTTTCACTGTCCCGGTTACCTCTTTGCTAACATTCTCTTCAGAGCCGCAGTGAAACCAGGAACCACGTGGAGAAGGCACCCACACTGAAAGTGCCTGGAGGGAACATTGGGGCTTCTTCTCACTGTCTCTGACATAGGGTTTCACTGTCCCGGGAAAGTCTCTGCTAACACCGTGCAGAGCGCTGTGCCCAATATAAAGAAACGTCTTGCGGTATCTCCTACAGGGAAAGTGCCAGGAGGGAATTGTGGAGCTTGTTCTCAGTGTCTCTGAGAATTGCTCTGATTATCTGTGTGACCTCTTTGCTAAGACTCTCCAGAGAGCCGTCCTCAAAACAAACACACATCTTGACATATCTCCCACATTGATCGCAGTGTCTCCAGAAACGGCATTCAAGGAGCCAGGACCTTTTCTCCCTACACTGTCCATTGAGTTGTCCTCAAAACCAATATACATCCTGCTATATCTCCCACATGGAAAGTGCCAGGAGGGAGAAGTGGGGATTATGTTTAGACTTTCTCGGAACTGCTTCAAATCAACTAGATATCATTGTGCTGTAAATCTCCCAACAGCCAAACGCAAAAGCAGCAAACATCTCGCTGTATGTCCCACATCCAAAGTGCCAAGAGAGAGCTTGCTCTCCCTGTCTTTGAGTACTGTTTTCACTGTCCCGGTTACCTCTTTGCTAACATTCTCTTCAGAGCCGCAGTGAAACCAGGAACCACGTGGAGAAAGCACCCACACTGAAAGTGCCTGGAGGGAACATTGGGGCTTCTTCTCAGTGTCTCTGACATAGGGTTTCACTGTCCCGGGAAAGTCTCTGCTAACACCGTGCAGAGCGCTGTGCCCAATATACAGAAACGTCTTGCGGTATCTCCTACAGGGAAAGTGCCAGGAGGGAATTGTGGAGCTTGTTCTCAGTGTCTCTGAGAATTGCTCTGATTATCTGTGTGACCTCTTTGCTAAGACTCTCCAGAGAGCCGTCCTCAAAACAAACACGCATCTTGACATATCTCCCACATTGATCGCAGTGTCTCCAGAAACGGCATTCAAGGAGCCAGGACCTTTTCTCCCTACACTGTCCATTGAGTTGTCCTCAAAACCAATATACATCCTGCTATATCTCCCACATGGAAAGTGCCAGGAGGGAGAAGCGGGGATTATGTTTAGACTTTCTCGGAACTGCTTCAAATCAACTAGATATCTTTGTGCTGTAAATCTCCCAACAGCCAAACGCAAAAGCAGCAAACATCTCGCTGTATGTCCCACATCCAAAGTGCCAAGAGAGAGCTTGCTCTCCCTGTCTTTGAGTACTGTTTTCACTGTCCCGGTTACCTCTTTGCTAACATTCTCTTCAGAGCTGCAGTGAAACCAGGAACCACGTGGAGAAAGCACCCACACTGAAAGTGCCTGGAGGGAACATTGGGGCTTCTTCTCAGTGTCTCTGACATAGGGTTTCACTGTCCCGGGAAAGTCTCTGCTAACACCGTGCAGAGCGCTGTGCCCAATATAAAGAAACGTCTTGCGGTATCTCCTACAGGGAAAGTGCCAGGAGGGAATTGTGGAGCTTGTTCTCAGTGTCTCTGAGAATTGCTCTGATTATCTGTGTGACCTCTTTGCTAAGACGCTCCAGAGAGCCGTCCTCAAAACAAACACACATCTTGACATATCTCCCACATTGATCGCAGTGTCTCCAGAAACGGCATTCAAGGAGCCAGGAGGTTTTCTCCCTACACTGTCCATTGAGTTGTCCTCAAAACCAATATACATCCTGCTATATCTCCCACATGGAAAGTGCCAGGAGGGAGAAGTGGGGATTATGTTTAGACTTTCTCGGAACTGCTTCAAATCAACTAGATATCTTTGTGCTGTAAATCTCCCAACAGCCAAACGCAAAAGCAGCAAACATCTCGCTGTATGTCCCACATCCAAAGTGCCAAGAGAGAGCTTGCTCTCCCTGTCTTTGAGTACTGTTTTCACTGTCCCGGTTACCTCTTTGCTAACATTCTCTTCAGAGCCGCAGTGAAACCAGGAACCACGTGGAGAAGGCACCCACACTGAAAGTGCCTGGAGGGAACATTGGGGCTTCTTCTCAGTGTCTCTGACATAGGGTTTCACTGTCCCGGGAAAGTCTCTGCTAACACCGTGCAGAGCGCTGTGCCCAATATAAAGAAACGTCTTGCGGTATCTCCTACAGGGAAAGTGCCAGGAGGGAATTGTGGAGCTTGTTCTCAGTGTCTCTGAGAATTGCTCTGATTATCTGTGTGACCTCTTTGCTAAGACTCTCCAGAGAGCCGTCCTCAAAACAAACACACATCTTGACATATCTCCCACATTGATCGCAGTGTCTCCAGAAACGGCATTCAAGGAGCCAGGACCTTTTCTCCCTACACTGTCCATTGAGTTGTCCTCAAAACCAATATACATCCTGCTATATCTCCCACATGGAAAGTGCCAGGAGGGAGAAGTGGGGATTATGTTTAGACTTTCTCGGAACTGCTTCAAATCAACTAGATATCATTGTGCTGTAAATCTCCCAACAGCCAAACGCAAAAGCAGCAAACATCTCGCTGTATGTCCCACATCCAAAGTGCCAAGAGAGAGCTTGCTCTCCCTGTCTTTGAGTACTGTTTTCACTGTCCCGGTTACCTCTTTGCTAACATTCTCTTCAGAGCCGCAGTGAAACCAGGAACCACGTGGAGAAAGCACCCACACTGAAAGTGCCTGGAGGGAACATTGGGGCTTCTTCTCAGTGTCTCTGACATAGGGTTTCACTGTCCCGGGAAAGTCTCTGCTAACACCGTGCAGAGCGCTGTGCCCAATATACAGAAACGTCTTGCGGTATCTCCTACAGGGAAAGTGCCAGGAGGGAATTGTGGAGCTTGTTCTCAGTGTCTCTGAGAATTGCTCTGATTATCTGTGTGACCTCTTTGCTAAGACTCTCCAGAGAGCCGTCCTCAAAACAAACACGCATCTTGACATATCTCCCACATTGATCGCAGTGTCTCCAGAAACGGCATTCAAGGAGCCAGGACCTTTTCTCCCTACACTGTCCATTGAGTTGTCCTCAAAACCAATATACATCCTGCTATATCTCCCACATGGAAAGTGCCAGGAGGGAGAAGCGGGGATTATGTTTAGACTTTCTCGGAACTGCTTCAAATCAACTAGATATCTTTGTGCTGTAAATCTCCCAACAGCCAAACGCAAAAGCAGCAAACATCTCGCTGTATGTCCCACATCCAAAGTGCCAAGAGAGAGCTTGCTCTCCCTGTCTTTGAGTACTGTTTTCACTGTCCCGGTTACCTCTTTGCTAACATTCTCTTCAGAGCTGCAGTGAAACCAGGAACCACGTGGAGAAAGCACCCACACTGAAAGTGCCTGGAGGGAACATTGGGGCTTCTTCTCAGTGTCTCTGACATAGGGTTTCACTGTCCCGGGAAAGTCTCTGCTAACACCGTGCAGAGCGCTGTGCCCAATATACAGAAACGTCTTGCGGTATCTCCTACAGGGAAAGTGCCAGGAGGGAATTGTGGAGCTTGTTCTCAGTGTCTCTGAGAATTGCTCTGATTATCTGTGTGACCTCTTTGCTAAGACTCTCCAGAGAGCCGTCCTCAAAACAAACACACATCTTGACATATCTCCCACATTGATCGCAGTGTCTCCAGAAACGGCATTCAAGGAGCCAGGACCTTTTCTCCCTACACTGTCCATTGAGTTGTCCTCAAAACCAATATACATCCTGCTATATCTCCCACATGGAAAGTGCCAGGAGGGAGAAGTGGGGATTATGTTTAGACTTTCTCGGAACTGCTTCAAATCAACTAGATATCATTGTGCTGTAAATCTCCCAACAGCCAAACGCAAAAGCAGCAAACATCTCGCTGTATGTCCCACATCCAAAGTGCCAAGAGAGAGCTTGCTCTCCCTGTCTTTGAGTACTGTTTTCACTGTCCCGGTTACCTCTTTGCTAACATTCTCTTCAGAGCCGCAGTGAAACCAGGAACCACGTGGAGAAAGCACCCACACTGAAAGTGCCTGGAGGGAACATTGGGGCTTCTTCTCAGTGTCTCTGACATAGGGTTTCACTGTCCCGGGAAAGTCTCTGCTAACACCGTGCAGAGCGCTGTGCCCAATATAAAGAAACGTCTTGCGGTATCTCCTACAGGGAAAGTGCCAGGAGGGAATTGTGGAGCTTGTTCTCAGTGTCTCTGAGAATTGCTCTGATTATCTGTGTGACCTCTTTGCTAAGACGCTCCAGAGAGCCGTCCTCAAAACAAACACACATCTTGACATATCTCCCACATTGATCGCAGTGTCTCCAGAAACGGCATTCAAGGAGCCAGGAGGTTTTCTCCCTACACTGTCCATTGAGTTGTCCTCAAAACCAATATACATCCTGCTATATCTCCCACATGGAAAGTGCCAGGAGGGAGAAGTGGGGATTATGTTTAGACTTTCTCGGAACTGCTTCAAATCAACTAGATATCTTTGTGCTGTAAATCTCCCAACAGCCAAACGCAAAAGCAGCAAACATCTCGCTGTATGTCCCACATCCAAAGTGCCAAGAGAGAGCTTGCTCTCCCTGTCTTTGAGTACTGTTTTCACTGTCCCGGTTACCTCTTTGCTAACATTCTCTTCAGAGCCGCAGTGAAACCAGGAACCACGTGGAGAAGGCACCCACACTGAAAGTGCCTGGAGGGAACATTGGGGCTTCTTCTCAGTGTCTCTGACATAGGGTTTCACTGTCCCGGGAAAGTCTCTGCTAACACCGTGCAGAGCGCTGTGCCCAATATAAAGAAACGTCTTGCGGTATCTCCTACAGGGAAAGTGCCAGGAGGGAATTGTGGAGCTTGTTCTCAGTGTCTCTGAGAATTGCTCTGATTATCTGTGTGACCTCTTTGCTAAGACTCTCCAGAGAGCCGTCCTCAAAACAAACACACATCTTGACATATCTCCCACATTGATCGCAGTGTCTCCAGAAACGGCATTCAAGGAGCCAGGAGGTTTTCTCCCTACACTGTCCATTGAGTTGTCCTCAAAACCAATATACATCCTGCTATATCTCCCACATGGAAAGTGCCAGGAGGGAGAAGTGGGGATTATGTTTAGACTTTCTCGGAACTGCTTCAAATCAACTAGATATCTTTGTGCTGTAAATCTCCCAACAGCCAAACGCAAAAGCAGCAAACATCTCGCTGTATGTCCCACATCCAAAGTGCCAAGAGAGAGCTTGCTCTCCCTGTCTTTGAGTACTGTTTTCACTGTCCCGGTTACCTCTTTGCTAACATTCTCTTCAGAGCCGCAGTGAAACCAGGAACCCCGTGGAGAAGGCACCCACACTGAAAGTGCCTGGAGGGAACATTGGGGCTTCTTCTCAGTGTCTCTGACATAGGGTTTCACTGTCCCGGGAAAGTCTCTGCTAACACCGTGCAGAGCGCTGTGCCCAATATAAAGAAACGTCTTGCGGTATCTCCTACAGGGAAAGTGCCAGGAGGGAATTGTGGAGCTTGTTCTCAGTGTCTCTGAGAATTGCTCTGATTATCTGTGTGACCTCTTTGCTAAGACGCTCCAGAGAGCCGTCCTCAAAACAAACACACATCTTGACATATCTCCCACATTGATCGCAGTGTCTCCAGAAACGGCATTCAAGGAGCCAGGAGGTTTTCTCCCTACACTGTCCATTGAGTTGTCCTCAAAACCAATATACATCCTGCTATATCTCCCACATGGAAAGTGCCAGGAGGGAGAAGTGGGGATTATGTTTAGACTTTCTCGGAACTGCTTCAAATCAACTAGATATCTTTGTGCTGTAAATCTCCCAACAGCCAAACGCAAGAGCAGCAAACATCTCGCTGTATGTCCCACATCCAAAGTGCCAAGAGAGAGCTTGCTCTCCCTGTCTTTGAGTACTGTTTTCACTGTCCCGGTTACCTCTTTGCTAACATTCTCTTCAGAGCCGCAGTGAAACCAGGAACCACGTGGAGAAGGCACCCACACTGAAAGTGCCTGGAGGGAACATTGGGGCTTCTTCTCAGTGTCTCTGACATAGGGTTTCACTGTCCCGGGAAAGTCTCTGCTAACACCGTGCAGAGCGCTGTGCCCAATATACAGAAACGTCTTGCGGTATCTCCTACAGGGAAAGTGCCAGGAGGGAATTGTGGAGCTTGTTCTCAGTGTCTCTGAGAATTGCTCTGATTATCTGTGTGACCTCTTTGCTAAGACTCTCCAGAGAGCCGTCCTCAAAACAAACACACATCTTGACATATCTCCCACATTGATCGCAGTGTCTCCAGAAACGGCATTCAAGGAGCCAGGAGGTTTTCTCCCTACACTGTCCATTGAGTTGTCCTCAAAACCAATATACATCCTGCTATATCTCCCACATGGAAAGTGCCAGGAGGGAGAAGTGGGGATTATGTTTAGACTTTCTCGGAACTGCTTCAAATCAACTAGATATCTTTGTGCTGTAAATCTCCCAACAGCCAAACGCAAAAGCAGCAAACATCTCGCTGTATGTCCCACATCCAAAGTGCCAAGAGAGAGCTTGCTCTCCCTGTCTTTGAGTACTGTTTTCACTGTCCCGGTTACCTCTTTGCTAACATTCTCTTCAGAGCCGCAGTGAAACCAGGAACCACGTGGAGAAGGCACCCACACTGAAAGTGCCTGGAGGGAACATTGGGGCTTCTTCTCAGTGTCTCTGACATAGGGTTTCACTGTCCCGGGAAAGTCTCTGCTAACACCGTGCAGAGCGCTGTGCCCAATATAAAGAAACGTCTTGCGGTATCTCCTACAGGGAAAGTGCCAGGAGGGAATTGTGGAGCTTGTTCTCAGTGTCTCTGAGAATTGCTCTGATTATCTGTGTGACCTCTTTGCTAAGACGCTCCAGAGAGCCGTCCTCAAAACAAACACACATCTTGACATATCTCCCACATTGATCGCAGTGTCTCCAGAAACGGCATTCAAGGAGCCAGGAGGTTTTCTCCCTACACTGTCCATTGAGTTGTCCTCAAAACCAATATACATCCTGCTATATCTCCCACATGGAAAGTGCCAGGAGGGAGAAGTGGGGATTATGTTTAGACTTTCTCGGAACTGCTTCAAATCAACTAGATATCATTGTGCTGTAAATCTCCCAACAGCCAAACGCAAGAGCAGCAAACATCTCGCTGTATGTCCCACATCCAAAGTGCCAAGAGAGAGCTTGCTCTCCCTGTCTTTGAGTACTGTTTTCACTGTCCCGGTTACCTCTTTGCTAACATTCTCTTCAGAGCCGCAGTGAAACCAGGAACCACGTGGAGAAGGCACCCACACTGAAAGTGCCTGGAGGGAACATTGGGGCTTCTTCTCAGTGTCTCTGACATAGGGTTTCACTGTCCCGGGAAAGTCTCTGCTAACACCGTGCAGAGCGCTGTGCCCAATATACAGAAACGTCTTGCGGTATCTCCTACAGGGAAAGTGCCAGGAGGGAATTGTGGAGCTTGTTCTCAGTGTCTCTGAGAATTGCTCTGATTATCTGTGTGACCTCTTTGCTAAGACTCTCCAGAGAGCCGTCCTCAAAACAAACACACATCTTGACATATCTCCCACATTGATCGCAGTGTCTCCAGAAACGGCATTCAAGGAGCCAGGAGGTTTTCTCCCTACACTGTCCATTGAGTTGTCCTCAAAACCAATATACATCCTGCTATATCTCCCACATGGAAAGTGCCAGGAGGGAGAAGTGGGGATTATGTTTAGACTTTCTCGGAACTGCTTCAAATCAACTAGATATCTTTGTGCTGTAAATCTCCCAACAGCCAAACGCAAAAGCAGCAAACATCTCGCTGTATGTCCCACATCCAAAGTGCCAAGAGAGAGCTTGCTCTCCCTGTCTTTGAGTACTGTTTTCACTGTCCCGGTTACCTCTTTGCTAACATTCTCTTCAGAGCCGCAGTGAAACCAGGAACCACGTGGAGAAAGCACCCACACTGAAAGTGCCTGGAGGGAACATTGGGGCTTCTTCTCAGTGTCTCTGACATAGGGTTTCACTGTCCCGGGAAAGTCTCTGCTAACACCGTGCAGAGCGCTGTGCCCAATATACAGAAACGTCTTGCGGTATCTCCTACAGGGAAAGTGCCAGGAGGGAATTGTGGAGCTTGTTCTCAGTGTCTCTGAGAATTGCTCTGATTATCTGTGTGACCTCTTTGCTAAGACTCTCCAGAGAGCCGTCCTCAAAACAAACACGCATCTTGACATATCTCCCACATTGATCGCAGTGTCTCCAGAAACGGCATTCAAGGAGCCAGGAGGTTTTCTCCCTACACTGTCCATTGAGTTGTCCTCAAAACCAATATACATCCTGCTATATCTCCCACATGGAAAGTGCCAGGAGGGAGAAGTGGGGATTATGTTTAGACTTTCTCGGAACTGCTTCAAATCAACTAGATATCTTTGTGCTGTAAATCTCCCAACAGCCAAACGCAAAAGCAGCAAACATCTCGCTGTATGTCCCACATCCAAAGTGCCAAGAGAGAGCTTGCTCTCCCTGTCTTTGAGTACTGTTTTCACTGTCCCGGTTACCTCTTTGCTAACATTCTCTTCAGAGCCGCAGTGAAACCAGGAACCACGTGGAGAAGGCACCCACACTGAAAGTGCCTGGAGGGAACATTGGGGCTTCTTCTCAGTGTCTCTGACATAGGGTTTCACTGTCCCGGGAAAGTCTCTGCTAACACCGTGCAGAGCGCTGTGCCCAATATACAGAAACGTCTTGCGGTATCTCCTACAGGGAAAGTGCCAGGAGGGAATTGTGGAGCTTGTTCTCAGTGTCTCTGAGAATTGCTCTGATTATCTGTGTGACCTCTTTGCTAAGACTCTCCAGAGAGCCGTCCTCAAAACAAACACGCATCTTGACATATCTCCCACATTGATCGCAGTGTCTCCAGAAACGGCATTCAAGGAGCCAGGAGGTTTTCTCCCTACACTGTCCATTGAGTTGTCCTCAAAACCAATATACATCCTGCTATATCTCCCACATGGAAAGTGCCAGGAGGGAGAAGTGGGGATTATGTTTAGACTTTCTCGGAACTGCTTCAAATCAACTAGATATCTTTGTGCTGTAAATCTCCCAACAGCCAAACGCAAAAGCAGCAAACATCTCGCTGTATGTCCCACATCCAAAGTGCCAAGAGAGAGCTTGCTCTCCCTGTCTTTGAGTACTGTTTTCACTGTCCCGGTTACCTCTTTGCTAACATTCTCTTCAGAGCCGCAGTGAAACCAGGAACCACGTGGAGAAGGCACCCACACTGAAAGTGCCTGGAGGGAACATTGGGGCTTCTTCTCAGTGTCTCTGACATAGGGTTTCACTGTCCCGGGGAAGTCTCTGCTAACACCGTGCAGAGCGCTGTGCCCAATATAAAGAAACGTCTTGCGGTATCTCCTACAGGGAAAGTGCCAGGAGGGAATTGTGGAGCTTGTTCTCAGTGTCTCTGAGAATTGCTCTGATTATCTGTGTGACCTCTTTGCTAAGACTCTCCAGAGAGCCGTCCTCAAAACAAACACACATCTTGACATATCTCCCACATTGATCGCAGTGTCTCCAGAAACGGCATTCAAGGAGCCAGGACCTTTTCTCCCTACACTGTCCATTGAGTTGTCCTCAAAACCAATATACATCCTGCTATATCTCCCACATGGAAAGTGCCAGGAGGGAGAAGTGGGGATTATGTTTAGACTTTCTCGGAACTGCTTCAAATCAACTAGATATCTTTGTGCTGTAAATCTCCCAACAGCCAAACGCAAGAGCAGCAAACATCTCGCTGTATGTCCCACATCCAAAGTGCCAAGAGAGAGCTTGCTCTCCCTGTCTTTGAGTACTGTTTTCACTGTCCCGGTTACCTCTTTGCTAACATTCTCTTCAGAGCCGCAGTGAAACCAGGAACCACGTGGAGAAGGCACCCACACTGAAAGTGCCTGGAGGGAACATTGGGGCTTCTTCTCAGTGTCTCTGACATAGGGTTTCACTGTCCCGGGAAAGTCTCTGCTAACACCGTGCAGAGCGCTGTGCCCAATATAAAGAAACGTCTTGCGGTATCTCCTACAGGGAAAGTGCCAGGAGGGAATTGTGGAGCTTGTTCTCAGTGTCTCTGAGAATTGCTCTGATTATCTGTGTGACCTCTTTGCTAAGACTCTCCAGAGAGCCGTCCTCAAAACAAACACACATCTTGACATATCTCCCACATTGATCGCAGTGTCTCCAGAAACGGCATTCAAGGAGCCAGGACCTTTTCTCCCTGCACTGTCCATTGAGTTGTCCTCAAAACCAATATACATCCTGCTATATCTCCCACATGGAAAGTGCCAGGAGGGAGAAGTGGGGATTATGTTTAGACTTTCTCGGAACTGCTTCAAATCAACTAGATATCTTTGTGCTGTAAATCTCCCAACAGCCAAACGCAAAAGCAGCAAACATCTCGCTGTATGTCCCACATCCAAAGTGCCAAGAGAGAGCTTGCTCTCCCTGTCTTTGAGTACTGTTTTCACTGTCCCGGTTACCTCTTTGCTAACATTCTCTTCAGAGCTGCAGTGAAACCAGGAACCCCGTGGAGAAAGCACCCACACTGAAAGTGCCTGGAGGGAACATTGGGGCTTCTTCTCAGTGTCTCTGACATAGGGTTTCACTGTCCCGGGGAAGTCTCTGCTAAAACCGTGCAGAGCGCTGTGCCCAATATACAGAAACGTCTTGCGGTATCTCCTACAGGGAAAGTGCCAGGAGGGAATTGTGGAGCTTGTTCTCAGTGTCTCTGAGAATTGCTCTGATTATCTGTGTGACCTCTTTGCTAAGACTCTCCAGAGAGCCGTCCTCAAAACAAACACACATCTTGACATATCTCCCACATTGATCGCAGTGTCTCCAGAAACGGCATTCAAGGAGCCAGGACCTTTTCTCCCTACACTGTCCATTGAGTTGTCCTCAAAACCAATATACATCCTGCTATATCTCCCACATGGAAAGTGCCAGGAGGGAGAAGTGGGGATTATGTTTAGACTTTCTCGGAACTGCTTCAAATCAACTAGATATCTTTGTGCTGTAAATCTCCCAACAG
Source organism: Larus michahellis (assembly GCF_964199755.1). Lineage (NCBI taxonomy): Eukaryota > Metazoa > Chordata > Aves > Charadriiformes > Laridae > Larus > Larus michahellis. The sequence goes on from NW_027436048.1 coordinate 350,823, forward strand.
CCAAACGCAAGAGCAGCAAACATCTCGCTGTATGTCCCACATCCAAAGTGCCAAGAGAGAGCTTGCTCTCCCTGTCTTTGAGTACTGTTTTCACTGTCCCGGTTACCTCTTTGCTAACATTCTCTTCAGAGCCGCAGTGAAACCAGGAACCACGTGGAGAAAGCACCCACACTGAAAGTGCCTGGAGGGAACATTGGGGCTTCTTCTCAGTGTCTCTGACATAGGGTTTCACTGTCCCGGGAAAGTCTCTGCTAACACCGTGCAGAGCGCTGTGCCCAATATACAGAAACGTCTTGCGGTATCTCCTACAGGGAAAGTGCCAGGAGGGAATTGTGGAGCTTGTTCTCAGTGTCTCTGAGAATTGCTCTGATTATCTGTGTGACCTCTTTGCTAAGACTCTCCAGAGAGCCGTCCTCAAAACAAACACGCATCTTGACATATCTCCCACATTGATCGCAGTGTCTCCAGAAACGGCATTCAAGGAGCCAGGACCTTTTCTCCCTACACTGTCCATTGAGTTGTCCTCAAAACCAATATACATCCTGCTATATCTCCCACATGGAAAGTGCCAGGAGTGAGAAGCGGGGATTATGTTTAGACTTTCTCGGAACTGCTTCAAATCAACTAGATATCTTTGTGCTGTAAATCTCCCAACAGCCAAACGCAAAAGCAGCAAACATCTCGCTGTATGTCCCACATCCAAAGTGCCAAGAGAGAGCTTGCTCTCCCTGTCTTTGAGTACTGTTTTCACTGTCCCGGTTACCTCTTTGCTAACATTCTCTTCAGAGCCGCAGTGAAACCAGGAACCACGTGGAGAAAGCACCCACACTGAAAGTGCCTGGAGGGAACATTGGGGCTTCTTCTCAGTGTCTCTGACATAGGGTTTCACTGTCCCGGGAAAGTCTCTGCTAACACCCTGCAGAGCGCTGTGCCCAATATAAAGAAACGTCTTGCGGTATCTCCTACAGGGAAAGTGCCAGGAGGGAATTGTGGAGCTTGTTCTCAGTGTCTCTGAGAATTGCTCTGATTATCCCTGTGACCTCTTTGCTAAGACTCTCCAGAGAGCCGTCCTCAAAACAAACACACATCTTGACATATCTCCCACATTGATCGCAGTGTCTCCAGAAACGGCATTCAAGGAGCCAGGACCTTTTCTCCCTACACTGTCCATTGAGTTGTCCTCAAAACCAATATACATCCTGCTATATCTCCCACATGGAAAGTGCCAGGAGGGAGAAGTGGGGATTATGTTTAGACTTTCTCGGAACTGCTTCAAATCAACTAGATATCTTTGTGCTGTAAATCTCCCAACAGCCAAACGCAAAAGCAGCAAACATCTCGCTGTATGTCCCACATCCAAAGTGCCAAGAGAGAGCTTGCTCTCCCTGTCTTTGAGTACTGTTTTCACTGTCCCGGTTACCTCTTTGCTAACATTCTCTTCAGAGCTGCAGTGAAACCAGGAACCACGTGGAGAAAGCACCCACACTGAAAGTGCCTGGAGGGAACATTGGGGCTTCTTCTCAGTGTCTCTGACATAGGGTTTCACTGTCCCGGGGAAGTCTCTGCTAACACCGTGCAGAGCGCTGTGCCCAATATACAGAAACGTCTTGCGGTATCTCCTACAGGGAAAGTGCCAGGAGGGAATTGTGGAGCTTGTTCTCAGTGTCTCTGAGAATTGCTCTGATTATCTGTGTGACCTCTTTGCTAAGACTCTCCAGAGAGCCGTCCTCAAAACAAACACACATCTTGACATATCTCCCACATTGATCGCAGTGTCTCCAGAAACGGCATTCAAGGAGCCAGGAGGTTTTCTCCCTACACTGTCCATTGAGTTGTCCTCAAAACCAACATACATCCTGCTATATCTCCCACATGGAAAGTGCCAGGAGGGAGAAGTGGGGATTATGTTTAGACTTTCTCGGAACTGCTTCAAATCAACTAGATATCTTTGTGCTGTAAATCTCCCAACAGCCAAACGCAAGAGCAGCAAACATCTCGCTGTATGTCCCACATCCAAAGTGCCAAGAGAGAGCTTGCTCTCCCTGTCTTTGAGTACTGTTTTCACTGTCCCGGTTACCTCTTTGCTAACATTCTCTTCAGAGCCGCAGTGAAACCAGGAACCACGTGGAGAAGGCACCCACACTGAAAGTGCCTGGAGGGAACATTGGGGCTTCTTCTCAGTGTCTCTGACATAGGGTTTCACTGTCCCGGGAAAGTCTCTGCTAACACCATGCAGAGCGCTGTGCCCAATATAAAGAAACGTCTTGCGGTATCTCCTACAGGGAAAGTGCCAGGAGGGAATTGTGGAGCTTGTTCTCAGTGTCTCTGAGAATTGCTCTGATTATCTGTGTGACCTCTTTGCTAAGACTCTCCAGAGAGCCGTCCTCAAAACAAACACACATCTTGACATATCTCCCACATTGATCGCAGTGTCTCCAGAAACGGCATTCAAGGAGCCAGGACCTTTTCTCCCTACACTGTCCATTGAGTTGTCCTCAAAACCAATATACATCCTGCTATATCTCCCACATGGAAAGTGCCAGGAGGGAGAAGTGGGGATTATGTTTAGACTTTCTCGGAACTGCTTCAAATCAACTAGATATCTTTGTGCTGTAAATCTCCCAACAGCCAAACGCAAGAGCAGCAAACATCTCGCTGTATGTCCCACATCCAAAGTGCCAAGAGAGAGCTTGCTCTCCCTGTCTTTGAGTACTGTTTTCACTGTCCCGGTTACCTCTTTGCTAACATTCTCTTCAGAGCCGCAGTGAAACCAGGAACCACGTGGAGAAAGCACCCACATTGAAAGTGCCTGGAGGGAACATTGGGGCTTCTTCTCAGTGTCTCTGACATAGGGTTTCACTGTCCCGGGAAAGTCTCTGCTAACACCGTGCAGAGCGCTGTGCCCAATATACAGAAACGTCTTGCGGTATCTCCTACAGGGAAAGTGCCAGGAGGGAATTGTGGAGCTTGTTCTCAGTGTCTCTGAGAATTGCTCTGATTATCTGTGTGACCTCTTTGCTAAGACTCTCCAGAGAGCCGTCCTCAAAACAAACACGCATCTTGACATATCTCCCACATTGATCGCAGTGTCTCCAGAAACGGCATTCAAGGAGCCAGGACCTTTTCTCCCTACACTGTCCATTGAGTTGTCCTCAAAACCAATATACATCCTGCTATATCTCCCACATGGAAAGTGCCAGGAGGGAGAAGCGGGGATTATGTTTAGACTTTCTCGGAACTGCTTCAAATCAACTAGATATCTTTGTGCTGTAAATCTCCCAACAGCCAAACGCAAAAGCAGCAAACATCTCGCTGTATGTCCCACATCCAAAGTGCCAAGAGAGAGCTTGCTCTCCCTGTCTTTGAGTACTGTTTTCACTGTCCCGGTTACCTCTTTGCTAACATTCTCTTCAGAGCCGCAGTGAAACCAGGAACCACGTGGAGAAAGCACCCACACTGAAAGTGCCTGGAGGGAACATTGGGGCTTCTTCTCAGTGTCTCTGACATAGGGTTTCACTGTCCCGGGAAAGTCTCTGCTAACACCCTGCAGAGCGCTGTGCCCAATATAAAGAAACGTCTTGCGGTATCTCCTACAGGGAAAGTGCCAGGAGGGAATTGTGGAGCTTGTTCTCAGTGTCTCTGAGAATTGCTCTGATTATCTGTGTGACCTCTTTGCTAAGACTCTCCAGAGAGCCGTCCTCAAAACAAACACGCATCTTGACATATCTCCCACATTGATCGCAGTGTCTCCAGAAACGGCATTCAAGGAGCCAGGACCTTTTCTCCCTACACTGTCCATTGAGTTGTCCTCAAAACCAATATACATCCTGCTATATCTCCCACATGGAAAGTGCCAGGAGGGAGAAGCGGGGATTATGTTTAGACTTTCTCGGAACTGCTTCAAATCAACTAGATATCTTTGTGCTGTAAATCTCCCAACAGCCAAACGCAAAAGCAGCAAACATCTCGCTGTATGTCCCACATCCAAAGTGCCAAGAGAGAGCTTGCTCTCCCTGTCTTTGAGTACTGTTTTCACTGTCCCGGTTACCTCTTTGCTAACATTCTCTTCAGAGCCGCAGTGAAACCAGGAACCACGTGGAGAAAGCACCCACACTGAAAGTGCCTGGAGGGAACATTGGGGCTTCTTCTCAGTGTCTCTGACATAGGGTTTCACTGTCCCGGGAAAGTCTCTGCTAACACCCTGCAGAGCGCTGTGCCCAATATAAAGAAACGTCTTGCGGTATCTCCTACAGGGAAAGTGCCAGGAGGGAATTGTGGAGCTTGTTCTCAGTGTCTCTGAGAATTGCTCTGATTATCCCTGTGACCTCTTTGCTAAGACTCTCCAGAGAGCCGTCCTCAAAACAAACACACATCTTGACATATCTCCCACATTGATCGCAGTGTCTCCAGAAACGGCATTCAAGGAGCCAGGACCTTTTCTCCCTACACTGTCCATTGAGTTGTCCTCAAAACCAATATACATCCTGCTATATCTCCCACATGGAAAGTGCCAGGAGGGAGAAGTGGGGATTATGTTTAGACTTTCTCGGAACTGCTTCAAATCAACTAGATATCTTTGTGCTGTAAATCTCCCAACAGCCAAACGCAAAAGCAGCAAACATCTCGCTGTATGTCCCACATCCAAAGTGCCAAGAGAGAGCTTGCTCTCCCTGTCTTTGAGTACTGTTTTCACTGTCCCGGTTACCTCTTTGCTAACATTCTCTTCAGAGCCGCAGTGAAACCAGGAACCACGTGGAGAAAGCACCCACACTGAAAGTGCCTGGAGGGAACATTGGGGCTTCTTCTCAGTGTCTCTGACATAGGGTTTCACTGTCCCGGGAAAGTCTCTGCTAACACCCTGCAGAGCGCTGTGCCCAATATAAAGAAACGTCTTGCGGTATCTCCTACAGGGAAAGTGCCAGGAGGGAATTGTGGAGCTTGTTCTCAGTGTCTCTGAGAATTGCTCTGATTATCCCTGTGACCTCTTTGCTAAGACTCTCCAGAGAGCCGTCCTCAAAACAAACACACATCTTGACATATCTCCCACATTGATCGCAGTGTCTCCAGAAACGGCATTCAAGGAGCCAGGACCTTTTCTCCCTACACTGTCCATTGAGTTGTCCTCAAAACCAATATACATCCTGCTATATCTCCCACATGGAAAGTGCCAGGAGGGAGAAGTGGGGATTATGTTTAGACTTTCTCGGAACTGCTTCAAATCAACTAGATATCTTTGTGCTGTAAATCTCCCAACAGCCAAACGCAAAAGCAGCAAACATCTCGCTGTATGTCCCACATCCAAAGTGCCAAGAGAGAGCTTGCTCTCCCTGTCTTTGAGTACTGTTTTCACTGTCCCGGTTACCTCTTTGCTAACATTCTCTTCAGAGCCGCAGTGAAACCAGGAACCACGTGGAGAAAGCACCCACATTGAAAGTGCCTGGAGGGAACATTGGGGCTTCTTCTCAGTGTCTCTGACATAGGGTTTCACTGTCCCGGGAAAGTCTCTGCTAACACCGTGCAGAGCGCTGTGCCCAATATACAGAAACGTCTTGCGGTATCTCCTACAGGGAAAGTGCCAGGAGGGAATTGTGGAGCTTGTTCTCAGTGTCTCTGAGAATTGCTCTGATTATCTGTGTGACCTCTTTGCTAAGACTCTCCAGAGAGCCGTCCTCAAAACAAACACGCATCTTGACATATCTCCCACATTGATCGCAGTGTCTCCAGAAACGGCATTCAAGGAGCCAGGACCTTTTCTCCCTACACTGTCCATTGAGTTGTCCTCAAAACCAATATACATCCTGCTATATCTCCCACATGGAAAGTGCCAGGAGGGAGAAGCGGGGATTATGTTTAGACTTTCTCGGAACTGCTTCAAATCAACTAGATATCTTTGTGCTGTAAATCTCCCAACAGCCAAACGCAAAAGCAGCAAACATCTCGCTGTATGTCCCACATCCAAAGTGCCAAGAGAGAGCTTGCTCTCCCTGTCTTTGAGTACTGTTTTCACTGTCCCGGTTACCTCTTTGCTAACATTCTCTTCAGAGCCGCAGTGAAACCAGGAACCACGTGGAGAAAGCACCCACACTGAAAGTGCCTGGAGGGAACATTGGGGCTTCTTCTCAGTGTCTCTGACATAGGGTTTCACTGTCCCGGGAAAGTCTCTGCTAACACCCTGCAGAGCGCTGTGCCCAATATAAAGAAACGTCTTGCGGTATCTCCTACAGGGAAAGTGCCAGGAGGGAATTGTGGAGCTTGTTCTCAGTGTCTCTGAGAATTGCTCTGATTATCCCTGTGACCTCTTTGCTAAGACTCTCCAGAGAGCCGTCCTCAAAACAAACACACATCTTGACATATCTCCCACATTGATCGCAGTGTCTCCAGAAACGGCATTCAAGGAGCCAGGACCTTTTCTCCCTACACTGTCCATTGAGTTGTCCTCAAAACCAATATACATCCTGCTATATCTCCCACATGGAAAGTGCCAGGAGGGAGAAGTGGGGATTATGTTTAGACTTTCTCGGAACTGCTTCAAATCAACTAGATATCTTTGTGCTGTAAATCTCCCAACAGCCAAACGCAAAAGCAGCAAACATCTCGCTGTATGTCCCACATCCAAAGTGCCAAGAGAGAGCTTGCTCTCCCTGTCTTTGAGTACTGTTTTCACTGTCCCGGTTACCTCTTTGCTAACATTCTCTTCAGAGCCGCAGTGAAACCAGGAACCACGTGGAGAAAGCACCCACACTGAAAGTGCCTGGAGGGAACATTGGGGCTTCTTCTCAGTGTCTCTGACATAGGGTTTCACTGTCCCGGGAAAGTCTCTGCTAACACCCTGCAGAGCGCTGTGCCCAATATAAAGAAACGTCTTGCGGTATCTCCTACAGGGAAAGTGCCAGGAGGGAATTGTGGAGCTTGTTCTCAGTGTCTCTGAGAATTGCTCTGATTATCCCTGTGACCTCTTTGCTAAGACTCTCCAGAGAGCCGTCCTCAAAACAAACACACATCTTGACATATCTCCCACATTGATCGCAGTGTCTCCAGAAACGGCATTCAAGGAGCCAGGACCTTTTCTCCCTACACTGTCCATTGAGTTGTCCTCAAAACCAATATACATCCTGCTATATCTCCCACATGGAAAGTGCCAGGAGGGAGAAGTGGGGATTATGTTTAGACTTTCTCGGAACTGCTTCAAATCAACTAGATATCTTTGTGCTGTAAATCTCCCAACAGCCAAACGCAAAAGCAGCAAACATCTCGCTGTATGTCCCACATCCAAAGTGCCAAGAGAGAGCTTGCTCTCCCTGTCTTTGAGTACTGTTTTCACTGTCCCGGTTACCTCTTTGCTAACATTCTCTTCAGAGCTGCAGTGAAACCAGGAACCACGTGGAGAAAGCACCCACACTGAAAGTGCCTGGAGGGAACATTGGGGCTTCTTCTCAGTGTCTCTGACATAGGGTTTCACTGTCCCGGGGAAGTCTCTGCTAACACCGTGCAGAGCGCTGTGCCCAATATACAGAAACGTCTTGCGGTATCTCCTACAGGGAAAGTGCCAGGAGGGAATTGTGGAGCTTGTTCTCAGTGTCTCTGAGAATTGCTCTGATTATCTGTGTGACCTCTTTGCTAAGACTCTCCAGAGAGCCGTCCTCAAAACAAACACACATCTTGACATATCTCCCACATTGATCGCAGTGTCTCCAGAAACGGCATTCAAGGAGCCAGGAGGTTTTCTCCCTACACTGTCCATTGAGTTGTCCTCAAAACCAACATACATCCTGCTATATCTCCCACATGGAAAGTGCCAGGAGGGAGAAGTGGGGATTATGTTTAGACTTTCTCGGAACTGCTTCAAATCAACTAGATATCTTTGTGCTGTAAATCTCCCAACAGCCAAACGCAAGAGCAGCAAACATCTCGCTGTATGTCCCACATCCAAAGTGCCAAGAGAGAGCTTGCTCTCCCTGTCTTTGAGTACTGTTTTCACTGTCCCGGTTACCTCTTTGCTAACATTCTCTTCAGAGCCGCAGTGAAACCAGGAACCACGTGGAGAAGGCACCCACACTGAAAGTGCCTGGAGGGAACATTGGGGCTTCTTCTCAGTGTCTCTGACATAGGGTTTCACTGTCCCGGGAAAGTCTCTGCTAACACCATGCAGAGCGCTGTGCCCAATATAAAGAAACGTCTTGCGGTATCTCCTACAGGGAAAGTGCCAGGAGGGAATTGTGGAGCTTGTTCTCAGTGTCTCTGAGAATTGCTCTGATTATCTGTGTGACCTCTTTGCTAAGACTCTCCAGAGAGCCGTCCTCAAAACAAACACACATCTTGACATATCTCCCACATTGATCGCAGTGTCTCCAGAAACGGCATTCAAGGAGCCAGGACCTTTTCTCCCTACACTGTCCATTGAGTTGTCCTCAAAACCAATATACATCCTGCTATATCTCCCACATGGAAAGTGCCAGGAGGGAGAAGTGGGGATTATGTTTAGACTTTCTCGGAACTGCTTCAAATCAACTAGATATCTTTGTGCTGTAAATCTCCCAACAGCCAAACGCAAGAGCAGCAAACATCTCGCTGTATGTCCCACATCCAAAGTGCCAAGAGAGAGCTTGCTCTCCCTGTCTTTGAGTACTGTTTTCACTGTCCCGGTTACCTCTTTGCTAACATTCTCTTCAGAGCCGCAGTGAAACCAGGAACCACGTGGAGAAAGCACCCACACTGAAAGTGCCTGGAGGGAACATTGGGGCTTCTTCTCAGTGTCTCTGACATAGGGTTTCACTGTCCCGGGAAAGTCTCTGCTAACACCGTGCAGAGCGCTGTGCCCAATATACAGAAACGTCTTGCGGTATCTCCTACAGGGAAAGTGCCAGGAGGGAATTGTGGAGCTTGTTCTCAGTGTCTCTGAGAATTGCTCTGATTATCTGTGTGACCTCTTTGCTAAGACTCTCCAGAGAGCCGTCCTCAAAACAAACACGCATCTTGACATATCTCCCACATTGATCGCAGTGTCTCCAGAAACGGCATTCAAGGAGCCAGGACCTTTTCTCCCTACACTGTCCATTGAGTTGTCCTCAAAACCAATATACATCCTGCTATATCTCCCACATGGAAAGTGCCAGGAGGGAGAAGCGGGGATTATGTTTAGACTTTCTCGGAACTGCTTCAAATCAACTAGATATCTTTGTGCTGTAAATCTCCCAACAGCCAAACGCAAAAGCAGCAAACATCTCGCTGTATGTCCCACATCCAAAGTGCCAAGAGAGAGCTTGCTCTCCCTGTCTTTGAGTACTGTTTTCACTGTCCCGGTTACCTCTTTGCTAACATTCTCTTCAGAGCCGCAGTGAAACCAGGAACCACGTGGAGAAAGCACCCACACTGAAAGTGCCTGGAGGGAACATTGGGGCTTCTTCTCAGTGTCTCTGACATAGGGTTTCACTGTCCCGGGAAAGTCTCTGCTAACACCCTGCAGAGCGCTGTGCCCAATATAAAGAAACGTCTTGCGGTATCTCCTACAGGGAAAGTGCCAGGAGGGAATTGTGGAGCTTGTTCTCAGTGTCTCTGAGAATTGCTCTGATTATCCCTGTGACCTCTTTGCTAAGACTCTCCAGAGAGCCGTCCTCAAAACAAACACACATCTTGACATATCTCCCACATTGATCGCAGTGTCTCCAGAAACGGCATTCAAGGAGCCAGGACCTTTTCTCCCTACACTGTCCATTGAGTTGTCCTCAAAACCAATATACATCCTGCTATATCTCCCACATGGAAAGTGCCAGGAGGGAGAAGTGGGGATTATGTTTAGACTTTCTCGGAACTGCTTCAAATCAACTAGATATCTTTGTGCTGTAAATCTCCCAACAGCCAAACGCAAAAGCAGCAAACATCTCGCTGTATGTCCCACATCCAAAGTGCCAAGAGAGAGCTTGCTCTCCCTGTCTTTGAGTACTGTTTTCACTGTCCCGGTTACCTCTTTGCTAACATTCTCTTCAGAGCTGCAGTGAAACCAGGAACCACGTGGAGAAAGCACCCACACTGAAAGTGCCTGGAGGGAACATTGGGGCTTCTTCTCAGTGTCTCTGACATAGGGTTTCACTGTCCCGGGAAAGTCTCTGCTAACACCGTGCAGAGCGCTGTGCCCAATATAAAGAAACGTCTTGCGGTATCTCCTACAGGGAAAGTGCCAGGAGGGAATTGTGGAGCTTGTTCTCAGTGTCTCTGAGAATTGCTCTGATTATCTGTGTGACCTCTTTGCTAAGACTCTCCAGAGAGCCGTCCTCAAAACAAACACACATCTTGACATATCTCCCACATTGATCGCAGTGTCTCCAGAAACGGCATTCAAGGAGCCAGGACCTTTTCTCCCTACACTGTCCATTGAGTTGTCCTCAAAACCAATATACATCCTGCTATATCTCCCACATGGAAAGTGCCAGGAGGGAGAAGTGGGGATTATGTTTAGACTTTCTCGGAACTGCTTCAAATCAACTAGATATCTTTGTGCTGTAAATCTCCCAACAGCCAAACGCAAGAGCAGCAAACATCTCGCTGTATGTCCCACATCCAAAGTGCCAAGAGAGAGCTTGCTCTCCCTGTCTTTGAGTACTGTTTTCACTGTCCCGGTTACCTCTTTGCTAACATTCTCTTCAGAGCCGCAGTGAAACCAGGAACCACGTGGAGAAAGCACCCACACTGAAAGTGCCTGGAGGGAACATTGGGGCTTCTTCTCAGTGTCTCTGACATAGGGTTTCACTGTCCCGGGAAAGTCTCTGCTAACACCGTGCAGAGCGCTGTGCCCAATATACAGAAACGTCTTGCGGTATCTCCTACAGGGAAAGTGCCAGGAGGGAATTGTGGAGCTTGTTCTCAGTGTCTCTGAGAATTGCTCTGATTATCTGTGTGACCTCTTTGCTAAGACTCTCCAGAGAGCCGTCCTCAAAACAAACACGCATCTTGACATATCTCCCACATTGATCGCAGTGTCTCCAGAAACGGCATTCAAGGAGCCAGGACCTTTTCTCCCTACACTGTCCATTGAGTTGTCCTCAAAACCAATATACATCCTGCTATATCTCCCACATGGAAAGTGCCAGGAGGGAGAAGCGGGGATTATGTTTAGACTTTCTCGGAACTGCTTCAAATCAACTAGATATCTTTGTGCTGTAAATCTCCCAACAGCCAAACGCAAAAGCAGCAAACATCTCGCTGTATGTCCCACATCCAAAGTGCCAAGAGAGAGCTTGCTCTCCCTGTCTTTGAGTACTGTTTTCACTGTCCCGGTTACCTCTTTGCTAACATTCTCTTCAGAGCCGCAGTGAAACCAGGAACCACGTGGAGAAAGCACCCACACTGAAAGTGCCTGGAGGGAACATTGGGGCTTCTTCTCAGTGTCTCTGACATAGGGTTTCACTGTCCCGGGAAAGTCTCTGCTAACACCCTGCAGAGCGCTGTGCCCAATATAAAGAAACGTCTTGCGGTATCTCCTACAGGGAAAGTGCCAGGAGGGAATTGTGGAGCTTGTTCTCAGTGTCTCTGAGAATTGCTCTGATTATCCCTGTGACCTCTTTGCTAAGACTCTCCAGAGAGCCGTCCTCAAAACAAACACACATCTTGACATATCTCCCACATTGATCGCAGTGTCTCCAGAAACGGCATTCAAGGAGCCAGGACCTTTTCTCCCTACACTGTCCATTGAGTTGTCCTCAAAACCAATATACATCCTGCTATATCTCCCACATGGAAAGTGCCAGGAGGGAGAAGTGGGGATTATGTTTAGACTTTCTCGGAACTGCTTCAAATCAACTAGATATCTTTGTGCTGTAAATCTCCCAACAGCCAAACGCAAAAGCAGCAAACATCTCGCTGTATGTCCCACATCCAAAGTGCCAAGAGAGAGCTTGCTCTCCCTGTCTTTGAGTACTGTTTTCACTGTCCCGGTTACCTCTTTGCTAACATTCTCTTCAGAGCTGCAGTGAAACCAGGAACCACGTGGAGAAAGCACCCACACTGAAAGTGCCTGGAGGGAACATTGGGGCTTCTTCTCAGTGTCTCTGACATAGGGTTTCACTGTCCCGGGGAAGTCTCTGCTAACACCGTGCAGAGCGCTGTGCCCAATATACAGAAACGTCTTGCGGTATCTCCTACAGGGAAAGTGCCAGGAGGGAATTGTGGAGCTTGTTCTCAGTGTCTCTGAGAATTGCTCTGATTATCTGTGTGACCTCTTTGCTAAGACTCTCCAGAGAGCCGTCCTCAAAACAAACACACATCTTGACATATCTCCCACATTGATCGCAGTGTCTCCAGAAACGGCATTCAAGGAGCCAGGAGGTTTTCTCCCTACACTGTCCATTGAGTTGTCCTCAAAACCAATATACATCCTGCTATATCTCCCACATGGAAAGTGCCAGGAGGGAGAAGTGGGGATTATGTTTAGACTTTCTCGGAACTGCTTCAAATCAACTAGATATCTTTGTGCTGTAAATCTCCCAACAGCCAAACGCAAAAGCAGCAAACATCTCGCTGTATGTCCCACATCCAAAGTGCCAAGAGAGAGCTTGCTCTCCCTGTCTTTGAGTACTGTTTTCACTGTCCCGGTTACCTCTTTGCTAACATTCTCTTCAGAGCTGCAGTGAAACCAGGAACCCCGTGGAGAAAGCACCCACACTGAAAGTGCCTGGAGGGAACATTGGGGCTTCTTCTCAGTGTCTCTGACATAGGGTTTCACTGTCCCGGGGAAGTCTCTGCTAACACCGTGCAGAGCGCTGTGCCCAATATACAGAAACGTCTTGCGGTATCTCCTACAGGGAAAGTGCCAGGAGGGAATTGTGGAGCTTGTTCTCAGTGTCTCTGAGAATTGCTCTGATTATCTGTGTGACCTCTTTGCTAAGACTCTCCAGAGAGCCGTCCTCAAAACAAACACACATCTTGACATATCTCCCACATTGATCGCAGTGTCTCCAGAAACGGCATTCAAGGAGCCAGGAGGTTTTCTCCCTACACTGTCCATTGAGTTGTCCTCAAAACCAATATACATCCTGCTATATCTCCCACATGGAAAGTGCCAGGAGGGAGAAGTGGGGATTATGTTTAGACTTTCTCGGAACTGCTTCAAATCAACTAGATATCTTTGTGCTGTAAATCTCCCAACAGCCAAACGCAAGAGCAGCAAACATCTCGCTGTATGTCCCACATCCAAAGTGCCAAGAGAGAGCTTGCTCTCCCTGTCTTTGAGTACTGTTTTCACTGTCCCGGTTACCTCTTTGCTAACATTCTCTTCAGAGCCGCAGTGAAACCAGGAACCACGTGGAGAAGGCACCCACACTGAAAGTGCCTGGAGGGAACATTGGGGCTTCTTCTCAGTGTCTCTGACATAGGGTTTCACTGTCCCGGGAAAGTCTCTGCTAACACCGTGCAGAGCGCTGTGCCCAATATAAAGAAACGTCTTGCGGTATCTCCTACAGGGAAAGTGCCAGGAGGGAATTGTGGAGCTTGTTCTCAGTGTCTCTGAGAATTGCTCTGATTATCTGTGTGACCTCTTTGCTAAGACTCTCCAGAGAGCCGTCCTCAAAACAAACACACATCTTGACATATCTCCCACATTGATCGCAGTGTCTCCAGAAACGGCATTCAAGGAGCCAGGACCTTTTCTCCCTACACTGTCCATTGAGTTGTCCTCAAAACCAATATACATCCTGCTATATCTCCCACATGGAAAGTGCCAGGAGGGAGAAGTGGGGATTATGTTTAGACTTTCTCGGAACTGCTTCAAATCAACTAGATATCTTTGTGCTGTAAATCTCCCAACAGCCAAACGCAAGAGCAGCAAACATCTCGCTGTATGTCCCACATCCAAAGTGCCAAGAGAGAGCTTGCTCTCCCTGTCTTTGAGTACTGTTTTCACTGTCCCGGTTACCTCTTTGCTAACATTATCTTCAGAGCCGCAGTGAAACCAGGAACCACGTGGAGAAGGCACCCACACTGAAAGTGCCTGGAGGGAACATTGGGGCTTCTTCTCACTGTCTCTGACATAGGGTTTCACTGTCCCGGGAAAGTCTCTGCTAACACCGTGCAGAGCGCTGTGCCCAATATAAAGAAACGTCTTGCGGTATCTCCTACAGGGAAAGTGCCAGGAGGGAATTGTGGAGCTTGTTCTCAGTGTCTCTGAGAATTGCTCTGATTATCTGTGTGACCTCTTTGCTAAGACTCTCCAGAGAGCCGTCCTCAAAACAAACACACATCTTGACATATCTCCCACATTGATCGCAGTGTCTCCAGAAACGGCATTCAAGGAGCCAGGAGGTTTTCTCCCTACACTGTCCATTGAGTTGTCCTCAAAACCAATATACATCCTGCTATATCTCCCACATGGAAAGTGCCAGGAGGGAGAAGCGGGGATTATGTTTAGACTTTCTCGGAACTGCTTCAAATCAACTAGATATCTTTGTGCTGTAAATCTCCCAACAGCCAAACGCAAAAGCAGCAAACATCTCGCTGTATGTCCCACATCCAAAGTGCCAAGAGAGAGCTTGCTCTCCCTGTCTTTGAGTACTGTTTTCACTGTCCCGGTTACCTCTTTGCTAACATTCTCTTCAGAGCCGCAGTGAAACCAGGAACCACGTGGAGAAAGCACCCACACTGAAAGTGCCTGGAGGGAACATTGGGGCTTCTTCTCAGTGTCTCTGACATAGGGTTTCACTGTCCCGGGAAAGTCTCTGCTAACACCCTGCAGAGCGCTGTGCCCAATATACAGAAACGTCTTGCGGTATCTCCTACAGGGAAAGTGCCAGGAGGGAATTGTGGAGCTTGTTCTCAGTGTCTCTGAGAATTGCTCTGATTATCCCTGTGACCTCTTTGCTAAGACTCTCCAGAGAGCCGTCCTCAAAACAAACACACATCTTGACATATCTCCCACATTGATCGCAGTGTCTCCAGAAACGGCATTCAAGGAGCCAGGACCTTTTCTCCCTACACTGTCCATTGAGTTGTCCTCAAAACCAATATACATCCTGCTATATCTCCCACATGGAAAGTGCCAGGAGGGAGAAGTGGGGATTATGTTTAGACTTTCTCGGAACTGCTTCAAATCAACTAGATATCTTTGTGCTGTAAATCTCCCAACAGCCAAACGCAAAAGCAGCAAACATCTCGCTGTATGTCCCACATCCAAAGTGCCAAGAGAGAGCTTGCTCTCCCTGTCTTTGAGTACTGTTTTCACTGTCCCGGTTACCTCTTTGCTAACATTCTCTTCAGAGCTGCAGTGAAACCAGGAACCCCGTGGAGAAAGCACCCACACTGAAAGTGCCTGGAGGGAACATTGGGGCTTCTTCTCAGTGTCTCTGACATAGGGTTTCACTGTCCCGGGAAAGTCTCTGCTAACACCGTGCAGAGCGCTGTGCCCAATATACAGAAACGTCTTGCGGTATCTCCTACAGGGAAAGTGCCAGGAGGGAATTGTGGAGCTTGTTCTCAGTGTCTCTGAGAATTGCTCTGATTATCTGTGTGACCTCTTTGCTAAGACTCTCCAGAGAGCCGTCCTCAAAACAAACACACATCTTGACATATCTCCCACATTGATCGCAGTGTCTCCAGAAACGGCATTCAAGGAGCCAGGAGGTTTTCTCCCTACACTGTCCATTGAGTTGTCCTCAAAACCAATATACATCCTGCTATATCTCCCACATGGAAAGTGCCAGGAGGGAGAAGTGGGGATTATGTTTAGACTTTCTCGGAACTGCTTCAAATCAACTAGATATCTTTGTGCTGTAAATCTCCCAACAGCCAAACGCAAGAGCAGCAAACATCTCGCTGTATGTCCCACATCCAAAGTGCCAAGAGAGAGCTTGCTCTCCCTGTCTTTGAGTACTGTTTTCACTGTCCCGGTTACCTCTTTGCTAACATTCTCTTCAGAGCCGCAGTGAAACCAGGAACCACGTGGAGAAGGCACCCACACTGAAAGTGCCTGGAGGGAACATTGGGGCTTCTTCTCAGTGTCTCTGACATAGGGTTTCACTGTCCCGGGGAAGTCTCTGCTAACACCGTGCAGAGCGCTGTGCCCAATATACAGAAACGTCTTGCGGTATCTCCTACAGGGAAAGTGCCAGGAGGGAATTGTGGAGCTTGTTCTCAGTGTCTCTGAGAATTGCTCTGATTATCTGTGTGACCTCTTTGCTAAGACTCTCCAGAGAGCCGTCCTCAAAACAAACACACATCTTGACATATCTCCCACATTGATCGCAGTGTCTCCAGAAACGGCATTCAAGGAGCCAGGACCTTTTCTCCCTACACTGTCCATTGAGTTGTCCTCAAAACCAATATACATCCTGCTATATCTCCCACATGGAAAGTGCCAGGAGGGAGAAGTGGGGATTATGTTTAGACTTTCTCGGAACTGCTTCAAATCAACTCGATATCTTTGTGCTGTAAATCTCCCAACAGCCAAACGCAAAAGCAGCAAACATCTCGCTGTATGTCCCACATCCAAAGTGCCAAGAGAGAGCTTGCTCTCCCTGTCTTTGAGTACTGTTTTCACTGTCCCGGTTACCTCTTTGCTAACATTCTCTTCAGAGCCGCAGTGAAACCAGGAACCCCGTGGAGAAAGCACCCACACTGAAAGTGCCTGGAGGGAACATTGGGGCTTCTTCTCAGTGTCTCTGACATAGGGTTTCACTGTCCCGGGAAAGTCTCTGCTAACACCGTGCAGAGCGCTGTGCCCAATATACAGAAACGTCTTGCGGTATCTCCTACAGGGAAAGTGCCAGGAGGGAATTGTGGAGCTTGTTCTCAGTGTCTCTGAGAATTGCTCTGATTATCTGTGTGACCTCTTTGCTAAGACTCTCCAGAGAGCCGTCCTCAAAACAAACACGCATCTTGACATATCTCCCACATTGATCGCAGTGTCTCCAGAAACGGCATTCAAGGAGCCAGGACCTTTTCTCCCTACACTGTCCATTGAGTTGTCCTCAAAACCAATATACATCCTGCTATATCTCCCACATGGAAAGTGCCAGGAGGGAGAAGCGGGGATTATGTTTAGACTTTCTCGGAACTGCTTCAAATCAACTAGATATCTTTGTGCTGTAAATCTCCCAACAGCCAAACGCAAAAGCAGCAAACATCTCGCTGTATGTCCCACATCCAAAGTGCCAAGAGAGAGCTTGCTCTCCCTGTCTTTGAGTACTGTTTTCACTGTCCCGGTTACCTCTTTGCTAACATTCTCTTCAGAGCTGCAGTGAAACCAGGAACCACGTGGAGAAAGCACCCACACTGAAAGTGCCTGGAGGGAACATTGGGGCTTCTTCTCAGTGTCTCTGACATAGGGTTTCACTGTCCCGGGAAAGTCTCTGCTAACACCGTGCAGAGCGCTGTGCCCAATATAAAGAAACGTCTTGCGGTATCTCCTACAGGGAAAGTGCCAGGAGGGAATTGTGGAGCTTGTTCTCAGTGTCTCTGAGAATTGCTCTGATTATCCCTGTGACCTCTTTGCTAAGACTCTCCAGAGAGCCGTCCTCAAAACAAACACACATCTTGACATATCTCCCACATTGATCGCAGTGTCTCCAGAAACGGCATTCAAGGAGCCAGGACCTTTTCTCCCTACACTGTCCATTGAGTTGTCCTCAAAACCAATATACATCCTGCTATATCTCCCACATGGAAAGTGCCAGGAGGGAGAAGTGGGGATTATGTTTAGACTTTCTCGGAACTGCTTCAAATCAACTAGATATCTTTGTGCTGTAAATCTCCCAACAGCCAAACGCAAAAGCAGCAAACATCTCGCTGTATGTCCCACATCCAAAGTGCCAAGAGAGAGCTTGCTCTCCCTGTCTTTGAGTACTGTTTTCACTGTCCCGGTTACCTCTTTGCTAACATTCTCTTCAGAGCTGCAGTGAAACCAGGAACCCCGTGGAGAAAGCACCCACACTGAAAGTGCCTGGAGGGAACATTGGGGCTTCTTCTCAGTGTCTCTGACATAGGGTTTCACTGTCCCGGGAAAGTCTCTGCTAACACCGTGCAGAGCGCTGTGCCCAATATACAGAAACGTCTTGCGGTATCTCCTACAGGGAAAGTGCCAGGAGGGAATTGTGGAGCTTGTTCTCAGTGTCTCTGAGAATTGCTCTGATTATCTGTGTGACCTCTTTGCTAAGACTCTCCAGAGAGCCGTCCTCAAAACAAACACACATCTTGACATATCTCCCACATTGATCGCAGTGTCTCCAGAAACGGCATTCAAGGAGCCAGGAGGTTTTCTCCCTACACTGTCCATTGAGTTGTCCTCAAAACCAATATACATCCTGCTATATCTCCCACATGGAAAGTGCCAGGAGGGAGAAGTGGGGATTATGTTTAGACTTTCTCGGAACTGCTTCAAATCAACTAGATATCTTTGTGCTGTAAATCTCCCAACAGCCAAACGCAAGAGCAGCAAACATCTCGCTGTATGTCCCACATCCAAAGTGCCAAGAGAGAGCTTGCTCTCCCTGTCTTTGAGTACTGTTTTCACTGTCCCGGTTACCTCTTTGCTAACATTCTCTTCAGAGCCGCAGTGAAACCAGGAACCACGTGGAGAAGGCACCCACACTGAAAGTGCCTGGAGGGAACATTGGGGCTTCTTCTCAGTGTCTCTGACATAGGGTTTCACTGTCCCGGGGAAGTCTCTGCTAACACTGTGCAGAGCGCTGTGCCCAATATACAGAAACGTCTTGCGGTATCTCCTACAGGGAAAGTGCCAGGAGGGAATTGTGGAGCTTGTTCTCAGTGTCTCTGAGAATTGCTCTGATTATCTGTGTGACCTCTTTGCTAAGACTCTCCAGAGAGCCGTCCTCAAAACAAACACACATCTTGACATATCTCCCACATTGATCGCAGTGTCTCCAGAAACGGCATTCAAGGAGCCAGGACCTTTTCTCCCTACACTGTCCATTGAGTTGTCCTCAAAACCAACATACATCCTGCTATATCTCCCACATGGAAAGTGCCAGGAGGGAGAAGTGGGGATTATGTTTAGACTTTCTCGGAACTGCTTCAAATCAACTAGATATCTTTGTGCTGTAAATCTCCCAACAGCCAAACGCAAGAGCAGCAAACATCTCGCTGTATGTCCCACATCCAAAGTGCCAAGAGAGAGCTTGCTCTCCCTGTCTTTGAGTACTGTTTTCACTGTCCCGGTTACCTCTTTGCTAACATTCTCTTCAGAGCCGCAGTGAAACCAGGAACCACGTGGAGAAGGCACCCACACTGAAAGTGCCTGGAGGGAACATTGGGGCTTCTTCTCACTGTCTCTGACATAGGGTTTCACTGTCCCGGGAAAGTCTCTGCTAACACCGTGCAGAGCGCTGTGCCCAATATAAAGAAACGTCTTGCGGTATCTCCTACAGGGAAAGTGCCAGGAGGGAATTGTGGAGCTTGTTCTCAGTGTCTCTGAGAATTGCTCTGATTATCTGTGTGACCTCTTTGCTAAGACTCTCCAGAGAGCCGTCCTCAAAACAAACACACATCTTGACATATCTCCCACATTGATCGCAGTGTCTCCAGAAACGGCATTCAAGGAGCCAGGACCTTTTCTCCCTACACTGTCCATTGAGTTGTCCTCAAAACCAATATACATCCTGCTATATCTCCCACATGGAAAGTGCCAGGAGGGAGAAGTGGGGATTATGTTTAGACTTTCTCGGAACTGCTTCAAATCAACTAGATATCATTGTGCTGTAAATCTCCCAACAGCCAAACGCAAAAGCAGCAAACATCTCGCTGTATGTCCCACATCCAAAGTGCCAAGAGAGAGCTTGCTCTCCCTGTCTTTGAGTACTGTTTTCACTGTCCCGGTTACCTCTTTGCTAACATTCTCTTCAGAGCCGCAGTGAAACCAGGAACCACGTGGAGAAAGCACCCACACTGAAAGTGCCTGGAGGGAACATTGGGGCTTCTTCTCAGTGTCTCTGACATAGGGTTTCACTGTCCCGGGAAAGTCTCTGCTAACACCGTGCAGAGCGCTGTGCCCAATATACAGAAACGTCTTGCGGTATCTCCTACAGGGAAAGTGCCAGGAGGGAATTGTGGAGCTTGTTCTCAGTGTCTCTGAGAATTGCTCTGATTATCTGTGTGACCTCTTTGCTAAGACTCTCCAGAGAGCCGTCCTCAAAACAAACACGCATCTTGACATATCTCCCACATTGATCGCAGTGTCTCCAGAAACGGCATTCAAGGAGCCAGGACCTTTTCTCCCTACACTGTCCATTGAGTTGTCCTCAAAACCAATATACATCCTGCTATATCTCCCACATGGAAAGTGCCAGGAGGGAGAAGCGGGGATTATGTTTAGACTTTCTCGGAACTGCTTCAAATCAACTAGATATCTTTGTGCTGTAAATCTCCCAACAGCCAAACGCAAAAGCAGCAAACATCTCGCTGTATGTCCCACATCCAAAGTGCCAAGAGAGAGCTTGCTCTCCCTGTCTTTGAGTACTGTTTTCACTGTCCCGGTTACCTCTTTGCTAACATTCTCTTCAGAGCTGCAGTGAAACCAGGAACCCCGTGGAGAAAGCACCCACACTGAAAGTGCCTGGAGGGAACATTGGGGCTTCTTCTCAGTGTCTCTGACATAGGGTTTCACTGTCCCGGGAAAGTCTCTGCTAACACCGTGCAGAGCGCTGTGCCCAATATACAGAAACGTCTTGCGGTATCTCCTACAGGGAAAGTGCCAGGAGGGAATTGTGGAGCTTGTTCTCAGTGTCTCTGAGAATTGCTCTGATTATCTGTGTGACCTCTTTGCTAAGACTCTCCAGAGAGCCGTCCTCAAAACAAACACACATCTTGACATATCTCCCACATTGATCGCAGTGTCTCCAGAAACGGCATTCAAGGAGCCAGGAGGTTTTCTCCCTACACTGTCCATTGAGTTGTCCTCAAAACCAATATACATCCTGCTATATCTCCCACATGGAAAGTGCCAGGAGGGAGAAGTGGGGATTATGTTTAGACTTTCTCGGAACTGCTTCAAATCAACTAGATATCTTTGTGCTGTAAATCTCCCAACAGCCAAACGCAAGAGCAGCAAACATCTCGCTGTATGTCCCACATCCAAAGTGCCAAGAGAGAGCTTGCTCTCCCTGTCTTTGAGTACTGTTTTCACTGTCCCGGTTACCTCTTTGCTAACATTCTCTTCAGAGCCGCAGTGAAACCAGGAACCACGTGGAGAAGGCACCCACACTGAAAGTGCCTGGAGGGAACATTGGGGCTTCTTCTCAGTGTCTCTGACATAGGGTTTCACTGTCCCGGGGAAGTCTCTGCTAACACCGTGCAGAGCGCTGTGCCCAATATACAGAAACGTCTTGCGGTATCTCCTACAGGGAAAGTGCCAGGAGGGAATTGTGGAGCTTGTTCTCAGTGTCTCTGAGAATTGCTCTGATTATCTGTGTGACCTCTTTGCTAAGACTCTCCAGAGAGCCGTCCTCAAAACAAACACACATCTTGACATATCTCCCACATTGATCGCAGTGTCTCCAGAAACGGCATTCAAGGAGCCAGGACCTTTTCTCCCTACACTGTCCATTGAGTTGTCCTCAAAACCAATATACATCCTGCTATATCTCCCACATGGAAAGTGCCAGGAGGGAGAAGTGGGGATTATGTTTAGACTTTCTCGGAACTGCTTCAAATCAACTCGATATCTTTGTGCTGTAAATCTCCCAACAGCCAAACGCAAAAGCAGCAAACATCTCGCTGTATGTCCCACATCCAAAGTGCCAAGAGAGAGCTTGCTCTCCCTGTCTTTGAGTACTGTTTTCACTGTCCCGGTTACCTCTTTGCTAACATTCTCTTCAGAGCCGCAGTGAAACCAGGAACCCCGTGGAGAAAGCACCCACACTGAAAGTGCCTGGAGGGAACATTGGGGCTTCTTCTCAGTGTCTCTGACATAGGGTTTCACTGTCCCGGGAAAGTCTCTGCTAACACCGTGCAGAGCGCTGTGCCCAATATACAGAAACGTCTTGCGGTATCTCCTACAGGGAAAGTGCCAGGAGGGAATTGTGGAGCTTGTTCTCAGTGTCTCTGAGAATTGCTCTGATTATCTGTGTGACCTCTTTGCTAAGACTCTCCAGAGAGCCGTCCTCAAAACAAACACGCATCTTGACATATCTCCCACATTGATCGCAGTGTCTCCAGAAACGGCATTCAAGGAGCCAGGACCTTTTCTCCCTACACTGTCCATTGAGTTGTCCTCAAAACCAATATACATCCTGCTATATCTCCCACATGGAAAGTGCCAGGAGGGAGAAGCGGGGATTATGTTTAGACTTTCTCGGAACTGCTTCAAATCAACTAGATATCTTTGTGCTGTAAATCTCCCAACAGCCAAACGCAAAAGCAGCAAACATCTCGCTGTATGTCCCACATCCAAAGTGCCAAGAGAGAGCTTGCTCTCCCTGTCTTTGAGTACTGTTTTCACTGTCCCGGTTACCTCTTTGCTAACATTCTCTTCAGAGCCGCAGTGAAACCAGGAACCACGTGGAGAAGGCACCCACACTGAAAGTGCCTGGAGGGAACATTGGGGCTTCTTCTCACTGTCTCTGACATAGGGTTTCACTGTCCCGGGAAAGTCTCTGCTAACACCGTGCAGAGCGCTGTGCCCAATATAAAGAAACGTCTTGCGGTATCTCCTACAGGGAAAGTGCCAGGAGGGAATTGTGGAGCTTGTTCTCAGTGTCTCTGAGAATTGCTCTGATTATCTGTGTGACCTCTTTGCTAAGACTCTCCAGAGAGCCGTCCTCAAAACAAACACACATCTTGACATATCTCCCACATTGATCGCAGTGTCTCCAGAAACGGCATTCAAGGAGCCAGGAGGTTTTCTCCCTACACTGTCCATTGAGTTGTCCTCAAAACCAATATACATCCTGCTATATCTCCCACATGGAAAGTGCCAGGAGGGAGAAGTGGGGATTATGTTTAGACTTTCTCGGAACTGCTTCAAATCAACTAGATATCATTGTGCTGTAAATCTCCCAACAGCCAAACGCAAAAGCAGCAAACATCTCGCTGTATGTCCCACATCCAAAGTGCCAAGAGAGAGCTTGCTCTCCCTGTCTTTGAGTACTGTTTTCACTGTCCCGGTTACCTCTTTGCTAACATTCTCTTCAGAGCCGCAGTGAAACCAGGAACCACGTGGAGAAAGCACCCACACTGAAAGTGCCTGGAGGGAACATTGGGGCTTCTTCTCAGTGTCTCTGACATAGGGTTTCACTGTCCCGGGAAAGTCTCTGCTAACACCGTGCAGAGCGCTGTGCCCAATATACAGAAACGTCTTGCGGTATCTCCTACAGGGAAAGTGCCAGGAGGGAATTGTGGAGCTTGTTCTCAGTGTCTCTGAGAATTGCTCTGATTATCTGTGTGACCTCTTTGCTAAGACTCTCCAGAGAGCCGTCCTCAAAACAAACACGCATCTTGACATATCTCCCACATTGATCGCAGTGTCTCCAGAAACGGCATTCAAGGAGCCAGGAGGTTTTCTCCCTACACTGTCCATTGAGTTGTCCTCAAAACCAATATACATCCTGCTATATCTCCCACATGGAAAGTGCCAGGAGTGAGAAGCGGGGATTATGTTTAGACTTTCTCGGAACTGCTTCAAATCAACTAGATATCTTTGTGCTGTAAATCTCCCAACAGCCAAACGCAAAAGCAGCAAACATCTCGCTGTATGTCCCACATCCAAAGTGCCAAGAGAGAGCTTGCTCTCCCTGTCTTTGAGTACTGTTTTCACTGTCCCGGTTACCTCTTTGCTAACATTCTCTTCAGAGCTGCAGTGAAACCAGGAACCCCGTGGAGAAAGCACCCACACTGAAAGTGCCTGGAGGGAACATTGGGGCTTCTTCTCAGTGTCTCTGACATAGGGTTTCACTGTCCCGGGGAAGTCTCTGCTAACACCGTGCAGAGCGCTGTGCCCAATATACAGAAACGTCTTGCGGTATCTCCTACAGGGAAAGTGCCAGGAGGGAATTGTGGAGCTTGTTCTCAGTGTCTCTGAGAATTGCTCTGATTATCTGTGTGACCTCTTTGCTAAGACTCTCCAGAGAGCCGTCCTCAAAACAAACACACATCTTGACATATCTCCCACATTGATCGCAGTGTCTCCAGAAACGGCATTCAAGGAGCCAGGACCTTTTCTCCCTACACTGTCCATTGAGTTGTCCTCAAAACCAATATACATCCTGCTATATCTCCCACATGGAAAGTGCCAGGAGGGAGAAGTGGGGATTATGTTTAGACTTTCTTGGAACTGCTTCAAATCAACTAGATATCTTTGTGCTGTAAATCTCCCAACAGCCAAACGCAAAAGCAGCAAACATCTCGCTGTATGTCCCACATCCAAAGTGCCAAGAGAGAGCTTGCTCTCCCTGTCTTTGAGTACTGTTTTCACTGTCCCGGTTACCTCTTTGCTAACATTCTCTTCAGAGCTGCAGTGAAACCAGGAACCCCGTGGAGAAAGCACCCACACTGAAAGTGCCTGGAGGGAACATTGGGGCTTCTTCTCAGTGTCTCTGACATAGGGTTTCACTGTCCCGGGAAAGTCTCTGCTAACACCGTGCAGAGCGCTGTGCCCAATATACAGAAACGTCTTGCGGTATCTCCTACAGGGAAAGTGCCAGGAGGGAATTGTGGAGCTTGTTCTCAGTGTCTCTGAGAATTGCTCTGATTATCTGTGTGACCTCTTTGCTAAGACTCTCCAGAGAGCCGTCCTCAAAACAAACACACATCTTGACATATCTCCCACATTGATCGCAGTGTCTCCAGAAACGGCATTCAAGGAGCCAGGAGGTTTTCTCCCTACACTGTCCATTGAGTTGTCCTCAAAACCAATATACATCCTGCTATATCTCCCACATGGAAAGTGCCAGGAGGGAGAAGTGGGGATTATGTTTAGACTTTCTCGGAACTGCTTCAAATCAACTAGATATCTTTGTGCTGTAAATCTCCCAACAGCCAAACGCAAAAGCAGCAAACATCTCGCTGTATGTCCCACATCCAAAGTGCCAAGAGAGAGCTTGCTCTCCCTGTCTTTGAGTACTGTTTTCACTGTCCCGGTTACCTCTTTGCTAACATTCTCTTCAGAGCCGCAGTGAAACCAGGAACCACGTGGAGAAGGCACCCACACTGAAAGTGCCTGGAGGGAACATTGGGGCTTCTTCTCAGTGTCTCTGACATAGGGTTTCACTGTCCCGGGAAAGTCTCTGCTAACACCGTGCAGAGCGCTGTGCCCAATATAAAGAAACGTCTTGCGGTATCTCCTACAGGGAAAGTGCCAGGAGGGAATTGTGGAGCTTGTTCTCAGTGTCTCTGAGAATTGCTCTGATTATCTGTGTGACCTCTTTGCTAAGACTCTCCAGAGAGCCGTCCTCAAAACAAACACACATCTTGACATATCTCCCACATTGATCGCAGTGTCTCCAGAAACGGCATTCAAGGAGCCAGGACCTTTTCTCCCTACACTGTCCATTGAGTTGTCCTCAAAACCAATATACATCCTGCTATATCTCCCACATGGAAAGTGCCAGGAGTGAGAAGCGGGGATTATGTTTAGACTTTCTCGGAACTGCTTCAAATCAACTAGATATCATTGTGCTGTAAATCTCCCAACAGCCAAACGCAAAAGCAGCAAACATCTCGCTGTATGTCCCACATCCAAAGTGCCAAGAGAGAGCTTGCTCTCCCTGTCTTTGAGTACTGTTTTCACTGTCCCGGTTACCTCTTTGCTAACATTCTCTTCAGAGCCGCAGTGAAACCAGGAACCACGTGGAGAAGGCACCCACACTGAAAGTGCCTGGAGGGAACATTGGGGCTTCTTCTCAGTGTCTCTGACATAGGGTTTCACTGTCCCGGGAAAGTCTCTGCTAACACCGTGCAGAGCGCTGTGCCCAATATAAAGAAACGTCTTGCGGTATCTCCTACAGGGAAAGTGCCAGGAGGGAATTGTGGAGCTTGTTCTCAGTGTCTCTGAGAATTGCTCTGATTATCTGTGTGACCTCTTTGCTAAGACTCTCCAGAGAGCCGTCCTCAAAACAAACACACATCTTGACATATCTCCCACATTGATCGCAGTGTCTCCAGAAACGGCATTCAAGGAGCCAGGACCTTTTCTCCCTACACTGTCCATTGAGTTGTCCTCAAAACCAATATACATCCTGCTATATCTCCCACATGGAAAGTGCCAGGAGGGAGAAGTGGGGATTATGTTTAGACTTTCTCGGAACTGCTTCAAATCAACTAGATATCATTGTGCTGTAAATCTCCCAACAGCCAAACGCAAAAGCAGCAAACATCTCGCTGTATGTCCCACATCCAAAGTGCCAAGAGAGAGCTTGCTCTCCCTGTCTTTGAGTACTGTTTTCACTGTCCCGGTTACCTCTTTGCTAACATTCTCTTCAGAGCCGCAGTGAAACCAGGAACCACGTGGAGAAAGCACCCACACTGAAAGTGCCTGGAGGGAACATTGGGGCTTCTTCTCAGTGTCTCTGACATAGGGTTTCACTGTCCCGGGAAAGTCTCTGCTAACACCGTGCAGAGCGCTGTGCCCAATATACAGAAACGTCTTGCGGTATCTCCTACAGGGAAAGTGCCAGGAGGGAATTGTGGAGCTTGTTCTCAGTGTCTCTGAGAATTGCTCTGATTATCTGTGTGACCTCTTTGCTAAGACTCTCCAGAGAGCCGTCCTCAAAACAAACACGCATCTTGACATATCTCCCACATTGATCGCAGTGTCTCCAGAAACGGCATTCAAGGAGCCAGGACCTTTTCTCCCTACACTGTCCATTGAGTTGTCCTCAAAACCAATATACATCCTGCTATATCTCCCACATGGAAAGTGCCAGGAGGGAGAAGCGGGGATTATGTTTAGACTTTCTCGGAACTGCTTCAAATCAACTAGATATCTTTGTGCTGTAAATCTCCCAACAGCCAAACGCAAAAGCAGCAAACATCTCGCTGTATGTCCCACATCCAAAGTGCCAAGAGAGAGCTTGCTCTCCCTGTCTTTGAGTACTGTTTTCACTGTCCCGGTTACCTCTTTGCTAACATTCTCTTCAGAGCTGCAGTGAAACCAGGAACCATGTGGAGAAAGCACCCACACTGAAAGTGCCTGGAGGGAACATTGGGGCTTCTTCTCAGTGTCTCTGACATAGGGTTTCACTGTCCCGGGGAAGTCTCTGCTAACACCGTGCAGAGCGCTGTGCCCAATATACAGAAACGTCTTGCGGTATCTCCTACAGGGAAAGTGCCAGGAGGGAATTGTGGAGCTTGTTCTCAGTGTCTCTGAGAATTGCTCTGATTATCTGTGTGACCTCTTTGCTAAGACTCTCCAGAGAGCCGTCCTCAAAACAAACACACATCTTGACATATCTCCCACATTGATCGCAGTGTCTCCAGAAACGGCATTCAAGGAGCCAGGAGGTTTTCTCCCTACACTGTCCATTGAGTTGTCCTCAAAACCAACATACATCCTGCTATATCTCCCACATGGAAAGTGCCAGGAGGGAGAAGTGGGGATTATGTTTAGACTTTCTCGGAACTGCTTCAAATCAACTAGATATCTTTGTGCTGTAAATCTCCCAACAGCCAAACGCAAAAGCAGCAAACATCTCGCTGTATGTCCCACATCCAAAGTGCCAAGAGAGAGCTTGCTCTCCCTGTCTTTGAGTACTGTTTTCACTGTCCCGGTTACCTCTTTGCTAACATTCTCTTCAGAGCCGCAGTGAAACCAGGAACCACGTGGAGAAAGCACCCACACTGAAAGTGCCTGGAGGGAACATTGGGGCTTCTTCTCAGTGTCTCTGACATAGGGTTTCACTGTCCCGGGGAAGTCTCTGCTAACACCGTGCAGAGCGCTGTGCCCAATATACAGAAACGTCTTGCGGTATCTCCTACAGGGAAAGTGCCAGGAGGGAATTGTGGAGCTTGTTCTCAGTGTCTCTGAGAATTGCTCTGATTATCTGTGTGACCTCTTTGCTAAGACTCTCCAGAGAGCCGTCCTCAAAACAAACACACATCTTGACATATCTCCCACATTGATCGCAGTGTCTCCAGAAACGGCATTCAAGGAGCCAGGACCTTTTCTCCCTACACTGTCCATTGAGTTGTCCTCAAAACCAATATACATCCTGCTATATCTCCCACATGGAAAGTGCCAGGAGGGAGAAGTGGGGATTATGTTTAGACTTTCTCGGAACTGCTTCAAATCAACTAGATATCTTTGTGCTGTAAATCTCCCAACAGCCAAACGCAAAAGCAGCAAACATCTCGCTGTATGTCCCACATCCAAAGTGCCAAGAGAGAGCTTGCTCTCCCTGTCTTTGAGTACTGTTTTCACTGTCCCGGTTACCTCTTTGCTAACATTCTCTTCAGAGCCGCAGTGAAACCAGGAACCCCGTGGAGAAAGCACCCACACTGAAAGTGCCTGGAGGGAACATTGGGGCTTCTTCTCAGTGTCTCTGACATAGGGTTTCACTGTCCCGGGGAAGTCTCTGCTAACACCGTGCAGAGCGCTGTGCCCAATATACAGAAACGTCTTGCGGTATCTCCTACAGGGAAAGTGCCAGGAGGGAATTGTGGAGCTTGTTCTCAGTGTCTCTGAGAATTGCTCTGATTATCTGTGTGACCTCTTTGCTAAGACGCTCCAGAGAGCCGTCCTCAAAACAAACACACATCTTGACATATCTCCCACATTGATCGCAGTGTCTCCAGAAACGGCATTCAAGGAGCCAGGAGGTTTTCTCCCTACACTGTCCATTGAGTTGTCCTCAAAACCAATATACATCCTGCTATATCTCCCACATGGAAAGTGCCAGGAGGGAGAAGTGGGGATTATGTTTAGACTTTCTTGGAACTGCTTCAAATCAACTAGATATCTTTGTGCTGTAAATCTCCCAACAGCCAAAGGCAAAAGCAGCAAACATCTCGCTGTATGTCCCACATCCAAAGTGCCAAGAGAGAGCTTGCTCTCCCTGTCTTTGAGTACTGTTTTCACTGTCCCGGTTACCTCTTTGCTAACATTCTCTTCAGAGCTGCAGTGAAACCAGGAACCCCGTGGAGAAAGCACCCACACTGAAAGTGCCTGGAGGGAACATTGGGGCTTCTTCTCAGTGTCTCTGACATAGGGTTTCACTGTCCCGGGAAAGTCTCTGCTAACACCGTGCAGAGCGCTGTGCCCAATATACAGAAACGTCTTGTGGTATCTCCTACAGGGAAAGTGCCAGGAGGGAATTGTGGAGCTTGTTCTCAGTGTCTCTGAGAATTGCTCTGATTATCTGTGTGACCTCTTTGCTAAGACTCTCCAGAGAGCCGTCCTCAAAACAAACACACATCTTGACATATCTCCCACATTGATCGCAGTGTCTCCAGAAACGGCATTCAAGGAGCCAGGACCTTTTCTCCCTACACTGTCCATTGAGTTGTCCTCAAAACCAACATACATCCTGCTATATCTCCCACATGGAAAGTGCCAGGAGGGAGAAGTGGGGATTATGTTTAGACTTTCTCGGAACTGCTTCAAATCAACTAGATATCTTTGTGCTGTAAATCTCCCAACAGCCAAACGCAAAAGCAGCAAACATCTCGCTGTATGTCCCACATCCAAAGTGCCAAGAGAGAGCTTGCTCTCCCTGTCTTTGAGTACTGTTTTCACTGTCCCGGTTACCTCTTTGCTAACATTCTCTTCAGAGCCGCAGTGAAACCAGGAACCACGTGGAGAAAGCACCCACACTGAAAGTGCCTGGAGGGAACATTGGGGCTTCTTCTCAGTGTCTCTGACATAGGGTTTCACTGTCCCGGGGAAGTCTCTGCTAACACCGTGCAGAGCGCTGTGCCCAATATACAGAAACGTCTTGCGGTATCTCCTACAGGGAAAGTGCCAGGAGGGAATTGTGGAGCTTGTTCTCAGTGTCTCTGAGAATTGCTCTGATTATCTGTGTGACCTCTTTGCTAAGACTCTCCAGAGAGCCGTCCTCAAAACAAACACACATCTTGACATATCTCCCACATTGATCGCAGTGTCTCCAGAAACGGCATTCAAGGAGCCAGGACCTTTTCTCCCTACACTGTCCATTGAGTTGTCCTCAAAACCAACATACATCCTGCTATATCTCCCACATGGAAAGTGCCAGGAGGGAGAAGTGGGGATTATGTTTAGACTTTCTCGGAACTGCTTCAAATCAACTAGATATCTTTGTGCTGTAAATCTCCCAACAGCCAAACGCAAAAGCAGCAAACATCTCGCTGTATGTCCCACATCCAAAGTGCCAAGAGAGAGCTTGCTCTCCCTGTCTTTGAGTACTGTTTTCACTGTCCCGGTTACCTCTTTGCTAACATTCTCTTCAGAGCCGCAGTGAAACCAGGAACCACGTGGAGAAAGCACCCACACTGAAAGTGCCTGGAGGGAACATTGGGGCTTCTTCTCAGTGTCTCTGACATAGGGTTTCACTGTCCCGGGGAAGTCTCTGCTAACACCGTGCAGAGCGCTGTGCCCAATATACAGAAACGTCTTGCGGTATCTCCTACAGGGAAAGTGCCAGGAGGGAATTGTGGAGCTTGTTCTCAGTGTCTCTGAGAATTGCTCTGATTATCTGTGTGACCTCTTTGCTAAGACTCTCCAGAGAGCCGTCCTCAAAACAAACACACATCTTGACATATCTCCCACATTGATCGCAGTGTCTCCAGAAACGGCATTCAAGGAGCCAGGACCTTTTCTCCCTACACTGTCCATTGAGTTGTCCTCAAAACCAATATACATCCTGCTATATCTCCCACATGGAAAGTGCCAGGAGGGAGAAGTGGGGATTATGTTTAGACTTTCTCGGAACTGCTTCAAATCAACTAGATATCTTTGTGCTGTAAATCTCCCAACAGCCAAACGCAAAAGCAGCAAACATCTCGCTGTATGTCCCACATCCAAAGTGCCAAGAGAGAGCTTGCTCTCCCTGTCTTTGAGTACTGTTTTCACTGTCCCGGTTACCTCTTTGCTAACATTCTCTTCAGAGCCGCAGTGAAACCAGGAACCACGTGGAGAAAGCACCCACACTGAAAGTGCCTGGAGGGAACATTGGGGCTTCTTCTCAGTGTCTCTGACATAGGGTTTCACTGTCCCGGGGAAGTCTCTGCTAACACCGTGCAGAGCGCTGTGCCCAATATACAGAAACGTCTTGCGGTATCTCCTACAGGGAAAGTGCCAGGAGGGAATTGTGGAGCTTGTTCTCAGTGTCTCTGAGAATTGCTCTGATTATCTGTGTGACCTCTTTGCTAAGACGCTCCAGAGAGCCGTCCTCAAAACAAACACACATCTTGACATATCTCCCACATTGATCGCAGTGTCTCCAGAAACGGCATTCAAGGAGCCAGGAGGTTTTCTCCCTACACTGTCCATTGAGTTGTCCTCAAAACCAATATACATCCTGCTATATCTCCCACATGGAAAGTGCCAGGAGGGAGAAGTGGGGATTATGTTTAGACTTTCTTGGAACTGCTTCAAATCAACTAGATATCTTTGTGCTGTAAATCTCCCAACAGCCAAACGCAAAAGCAGCAAACATCTCGCTGTATGTCCCACATCCAAAGTGCCAAGAGAGAGCTTGCTCTCCCTGTCTTTGAGTACTGTTTTCACTGTCCCGGTTACCTCTTTGCTAACATTCTCTTCAGAGCTGCAGTGAAACCAGGAACCCCGTGGAGAAAGCACCCACACTGAAAGTGCCTGGAGGGAACATTGGGGCTTCTTCTCAGTGTCTCTGACATAGGGTTTCACTGTCCCGGGAAAGTCTCTGCTAACACCGTGCAGAGCGCTGTGCCCAATATACAGAAACGTCTTGTGGTATCTCCTACAGGGAAAGTGCCAGGAGGGAATTGTGGAGCTTGTTCTCAGTGTCTCTGAGAATTGCTCTGATTATCTGTGTGACCTCTTTGCTAAGACTCTCCAGAGAGCCGTCCTCAAAACAAACACACATCTTGACATATCTCCCACATTGATCGCAGTGTCTCCAGAAACGGCATTCAAGGAGCCAGGAGGTTTTCTCCCTACACTGTCCATTGAGTTGTCCTCAAAACCAATATACATCCTGCTATATCTCCCACATGGAAAGTGCCAGGAGGGAGAAGTGGGGATTATGTTTAGACTTTCTTGGAACTGCTTCAAATGAACTAGATATCTTTGTGCTGTAAATCTCCCAACAGCCAAACGCAAAAGCAGCAAACATCTCGCTGTATGTCCCACATCCAAAGTGCCAAGAGAGAGCTTGCTCTCCCTGTCTTTGAGTACTGTTTTCACTGTCCCGGTTACCTCTTTGCTAACATTCTCTTCAGAGCTGCAGTGAAACCAGGAACCCCGTGGAGAAGGCACCCACACTGAAAGTGCCTGGAGGGAACATTGGGGCTTCTTCTCACTGTCTCTGACATAGGGTTTCACTGTCCCGGGAAAGTCTCTGCTAACACCGTGCAGAGCGCTGTGCCCAATATAAAGAAACGTCTTGCGGTATCTCCTACAGGGAAAGTGCCAGGAGGGAATTGTGGAGCTTGTTCTCAGTGTCTCTGAGAATTGCTCTGATTATCTGTGTGACCTCTTTGCTAAGACTCTCCAGAGAGCCGTCCTCAAAACAAACACACATCTTGACATATCTCCCACATTGATCGCAGTGTCTCCAGAAACGGCATTCAAGGAGCCAGGAGGTTTTCTCCCTACACTGTCCATTGAGTTGTCCTCAAAACCAATATACATCCTGCTATATCTCCCACATGGAAAGTGCCAGGAGGGAGAAGTGGGGATTATGTTTAGACTTTCTCGGAACTGCTTCAAATCAACTAGATATCTTTGTGCTGTAAATCTCCCAACAGCCAAACGCAAAAGCAGCAAACATCTCGCTGTATGTCCCACATCCAAAGTGCCAAGAGAGAGCTTGCTCTCCCTGTCTTTGAGTACTGTTTTCACTGTCCCGGTTACCTCTTTGCTAACATTCTCTTCAGAGCCGCAGTGAAACCAGGAACCACGTGGAGAAGGCACCCACACTGAAAGTGCCTGGAGGGAACATTGGGGCTTCTTCTCAGTGTCTCTGACATAGGGTTTCACTGTCCCGGGAAAGTCTCTGCTAACACCGTGCAGAGCGCTGTGCCCAATATAAAGAAACGTCTTGCGGTATCTCCTACAGGGAAAGTGCCAGGAGGGAATTGTGGAGCTTGTTCTCAGTGTCTCTGAGAATTGCTCTGATTATCTGTGTGACCTCTTTGCTAAGACTCTCCAGAGAGCCGTCCTCAAAACAAACACACATCTTGACATATCTCCCACATTGATCGCAGTGTCTCCAGAAACGGCATTCAAGGAGCCAGGACCTTTTCTCCCTACACTGTCCATTGAGTTGTCCTCAAAACCAATATACATCCTGCTATATCTCCCACATGGAAAGTGCCAGGAGTGAGAAGCGGGGATTATGTTTAGACTTTCTCGGAACTGCTTCAAATCAACTAGATATCATTGTGCTGTAAATCTCCCAACAGCCAAACGCAAAAGCAGCAAACATCTCGCTGTATGTCCCACATCCAAAGTGCCAAGAGAGAGCTTGCTCTCCCTGTCTTTGAGTACTGTTTTCACTGTCCCGGTTACCTCTTTGCTAACATTCTCTTCAGAGCTGCAGTGAAACCAGGAACCCCGTGGAGAAAGCACCCACACTGAAAGTGCCTGGAGGGAACATTGGGGCTTCTTCTCAGTGTCTCTGACATAGGGTTTCACTGTCCCGGGAAAGTCTCTGCTAACACCGTGCAGAGCGCTGTGCCCAATATACAGAAACGTCTTGCGGTATCTCCTACAGGGAAAGTGCCAGGAGGGAATTGTGGAGCTTGTTCTCAGTGTCTCTGAGAATTGCTCTGATTATCTGTGTGACCTCTTTGCTAAGACTCTCCAGAGAGCCGTCCTCAAAACAAACACACATCTTGACATATCTCCCACATTGATCGCAGTGTCTCCAGAAACGGCATTCAAGGAGCCAGGACCTTTTCTCCCTACACTGTCCATTGAGTTGTCCTCAAAACCAACATACATCCTGCTATATCTCCCACATGGAAAGTGCCAGGAGGGAGAAGTGGGGATTATGTTTAGACTTTCTCGGAACTGCTTCAAATCAACTAGATATCTTTGTGCTGTAAATCTCCCAACAGCCAAACGCAAAAGCAGCAAACATCTCGCTGTATGTCCCACATCCAAAGTGCCAAGAGAGAGCTTGCTCTCCCTGTCTTTGAGTACTGTTTTCACTGTCCCGGTTACCTCTTTGCTAACATTCTCTTCAGAGCCGCAGTGAAACCAGGAACCACGTGGAGAAAGCACCCACACTGAAAGTGCCTGGAGGGAACATTGGGGCTTCTTCTCAGTGTCTCTGACATAGGGTTTCACTGTCCCGGGGAAGTCTCTGCTAACACCGTGCAGAGCGCTGTGCCCAATATACAGAAACGTCTTGCGGTATCTCCTACAGGGAAAGTGCCAGGAGGGAATTGTGGAGCTTGTTCTCAGTGTCTCTGAGAATTGCTCTGATTATCTGTGTGACCTCTTTGCTAAGACTCTCCAGAGAGCCGTCCTCAAAACAAACACACATCTTGACATATCTCCCACATTGATCGCAGTGTCTCCAGAAACGGCATTCAAGGAGCCAGGACCTTTTCTCCCTACACTGTCCATTGAGTTGTCCTCAAAACCAATATACATCCTGCTATATCTCCCACATGGAAAGTGCCAGGAGGGAGAAGTGGGGATTATGTTTAGACTTTCTCGGAACTGCTTCAAATCAACTAGATATCTTTGTGCTGTAAATCTCCCAACAGCCAAACGCAAAAGCAGCAAACATCTCGCTGTATGTCCCACATCCAAAGTGCCAAGAGAGAGCTTGCTCTCCCTGTCTTTGAGTACTGTTTTCACTGTCCCGGTTACCTCTTTGCTAACATTCTCTTCAGAGCCGCAGTGAAACCAGGAACCCCGTGGAGAAAGCACCCACACTGAAAGTGCCTGGAGGGAACATTGGGGCTTCTTCTCAGTGTCTCTGACATAGGGTTTCACTGTCCCGGGGAAGTCTCTGCTAACACCGTGCAGAGCGCTGTGCCCAATATACAGAAACGTCTTGCGGTATCTCCTACAGGGAAAGTGCCAGGAGGGAATTGTGGAGCTTGTTCTCAGTGTCTCTGAGAATTGCTCTGATTATCTGTGTGACCTCTTTGCTAAGACGCTCCAGAGAGCCGTCCTCAAAACAAACACACATCTTGACATATCTCCCACATTGATCGCAGTGTCTCCAGAAACGGCATTCAAGGAGCCAGGAGGTTTTCTCCCTACACTGTCCATTGAGTTGTCCTCAAAACCAATATACATCCTGCTATATCTCCCACATGGAAAGTGCCAGGAGGGAGAAGTGGGGATTATGTTTAGACTTTCTTGGAACTGCTTCAAATCAACTAGATATCTTTGTGCTGTAAATCTCCCAACAGCCAAACGCAAAAGCAGCAAACATCTCGCTGTATGTCCCACATCCAAAGTGCCAAGAGAGAGCTTGCTCTCCCTGTCTTTGAGTACTGTTTTCACTGTCCCGGTTACCTCTTTGCTAACATTCTCTTCAGAGCTGCAGTGAAACCAGGAACCCCGTGGAGAAAGCACCCACACTGAAAGTGCCTGGAGGGAACATTGGGGCTTCTTCTCAGTGTCTCTGACATAGGGTTTCACTGTCCCGGGAAAGTCTCTGCTAACACCGTGCAGAGCGCTGTGCCCAATATACAGAAACGTCTTGTGGTATCTCCTACAGGGAAAGTGCCAGGAGGGAATTGTGGAGCTTGTTCTCAGTGTCTCTGAGAATTGCTCTGATTATCTGTGTGACCTCTTTGCTAAGACTCTCCAGAGAGCCGTCCTCAAAACAAACACACATCTTGACATATCTCCCACATTGATCGCAGTGTCTCCAGAAACGGCATTCAAGGAGCCAGGAGGTTTTCTCCCTACACTGTCCATTGAGTTGTCCTCAAAACCAATATACATCCTGCTATATCTCCCACATGGAAAGTGCCAGGAGGGAGAAGTGGGGATTATGTTTAGACTTTCTTGGAACTGCTTCAAATGAACTAGATATCTTTGTGCTGTAAATCTCCCAACAGCCAAACGCAAAAGCAGCAAACATCTCGCTGTATGTCCCACATCCAAAGTGCCAAGAGAGAGCTTGCTCTCCCTGTCTTTGAGTACTGTTTTCACTGTCCCGGTTACCTCTTTGCTAACATTCTCTTCAGAGCTGCAGTGAAACCAGGAACCCCGTGGAGAAGGCACCCACACTGAAAGTGCCTGGAGGGAACATTGGGGCTTCTTCTCAGTGTCTCTGACATAGGGTTTCACTGTCCCGGGAAAGTCTCTGCTAACACCGTGCAGAGCGCTGTGCCCAATATAAAGAAACGTCTTGCGGTATCTCCTACAGGGAAAGTGCCAGGAGGGAATTGTGGAGCTTGTTCTCAGTGTCTCTGAGAATTGCTCTGATTATCTGTGTGACCTCTTTGCTAAGACTCTCCAGAGAGCCGTCCTCAAAACAAACACACATCTTGACATATCTCCCACATTGATCGCAGTGTCTCCAGAAACGGCATTCAAGGAGCCAGGACCTTTTCTCCCTACACTGTCCATTGAGTTGTCCTCAAAACCAATATACATCCTGCTATATCTCCCACATGGAAAGTGCCAGGAGTGAGAAGCGGGGATTATGTTTAGACTTTCTCGGAACTGCTTCAAATCAACTAGATATCATTGTGCTGTAAATCTCCCAACAGCCAAACGCAAAAGCAGCAAACATCTCGCTGTATGTCCCACATCCAAAGTGCCAAGAGAGAGCTTGCTCTCCCTGTCTTTGAGTACTGTTTTCACTGTCCCGGTTACCTCTTTGCTAACATTCTCTTCAGAGCTGCAGTGAAACCAGGAACCCCGTGGAGAAAGCACCCACACTGAAAGTGCCTGGAGGGAACACTGGGGCTTCTTCTCAGTGTCTCTGACATAGGGTTTCACTGTCCCGGGAAAGTCTCTGCTAACACCGTGCAGAGCGCTGTGCCCAATATACAGAAACGTCTTGTGGTATCTCCTACAGGGAAAGTGCCAGGAGGGAATTGTGGAGCTTGTTCTCAGTGTCTCTGAGAATTGCTCTGATTATCTGTGTGACCTCTTTGCTAAGACTCTCCAGAGAGCCGTCCTCAAAACAAACACACATCTTGACATATCTCCCACATTGATCGCAGTGTCTCCAGAAACGGCATTCAAGGAGCCAGGAGGTTTTCTCCCTACACTGTCCATTGAGTTGTCCTCAAAACCAATATACATCCTGCTATATCTCCCACATGGAAAGTGCCAGGAGGGAGAAGTGGGGATTATGTTTAGACTTTCTCGGAACTGCTTCAAATCAACTAGATATCTTTGTGCTGTAAATCTCCCAACAGCCAAACGCAAAAGCAGCAAACATCTCGCTGTATGTCCCACATCCAAAGTGCCAAGAGAGAGCTTGCTCTCCCTGTCTTTGAGTACTGTTTTCACTGTCCCGGTTACCTCTTTGCTAACATTCTCTTCAGAGCCGCAGTGAAACCAGGAACCACGTGGAGAAGGCACCCACACTGAAAGTGCCTGGAGGGAACATTGGGGCTTCTTCTCAGTGTCTCTGACATAGGGTTTCACTGTCCCGGGAAAGTCTCTGCTAACACCGTGCAGAGCGCTGTGCCCAATATAAAGAAACGTCTTGCGGTATCTCCTACAGGGAAAGTGCCAGGAGGGAATTGTGGAGCTTGTTCTCAGTGTCTCTGAGAATTGCTCTGATTATCTGT
This sequence comes from Larus michahellis, assembly GCF_964199755.1. Lineage (NCBI taxonomy): Eukaryota > Metazoa > Chordata > Aves > Charadriiformes > Laridae > Larus > Larus michahellis. The sequence goes on from NW_027436048.1 coordinate 388,650, forward strand.
GTGACCTCTTTGCTAAGACTCTCCAGAGAGCCGTCCTCAAAACAAACACACATCTTGACATATCTCCCACATTGATCGCAGTGTCTCCAGAAACGGCATTCAAGGAGCCAGGACCTTTTCTCCCTACACTGTCCATTGAGTTGTCCTCAAAACCAATATACATCCTGCTATATCTCCCACATGGAAAGTGCCAGGAGGGAGAAGTGGGGATTATGTTTAGACTTTCTCGGAACTGCTTCAAATCAACTAGATATCATTGTGCTGTAAATCTCCCAACAGCCAAACGCAAAAGCAGCAAACATCTCGCTGTATGTCCCACATCCAAAGTGCCAAGAGAGAGCTTGCTCTCCCTGTCTTTGAGTACTGTTTTCACTGTCCCGGTTACCTCTTTGCTAACATTCTCTTCAGAGCCGCAGTGAAACCAGGAACCACGTGGAGAAAGCACCCACACTGAAAGTGCCTGGAGGGAACATTGGGGCTTCTTCTCAGTGTCTCTGACATAGGGTTTCACTGTCCCGGGAAAGTCTCTGCTAACACCGTGCAGAGCGCTGTGCCCAATATACAGAAACGTCTTGCGGTATCTCCTACAGGGAAAGTGCCAGGAGGGAATTGTGGAGCTTGTTCTCAGTGTCTCTGAGAATTGCTCTGATTATCTGTGTGACCTCTTTGCTAAGACTCTCCAGAGAGCCGTCCTCAAAACAAACACACATCTTGACATATCTCCCACATTGATCGCAGTGTCTCCAGAAACGGCATTCAAGGAGCCAGGACCTTTTCTCCCTACACTGTCCATTGAGTTGTCCTCAAAACCAATATACATCCTGCTATATCTCCCACATGGAAAGTGCCAGGAGTGAGAAGCGGGGATTATGTTTAGACTTTCTCGGAACTGCTTCAAATCAACTAGATATCTTTGTGCTGTAAATCTCCCAACAGCCAAACGCAAAAGCAGCAAACATCTCGCTGTATGTCCCACATCCAAAGTGCCAAGAGAGAGATTGCTCTCCCTGTCTTTGAGTACTGTTTTCACTGTCCCGGTTACCTCTTTGCTAACATTCTCTTCAGAGCTGCAGTGAAACCAGGAACCATGTGGAGAAAGCACCCACACTGAAAGTGCCTGGAGGGAACATTGGGGCTTCTTCTCAGTGTCTCTGACATAGGGTTTCACTGTCCCGGGGAAGTCTCTGCTAACACCGTGCAGAGCGCTGTGCCCAATATACAGAAACGTCTTGCGGTATCTCCTACAGGGAAAGTGCCAGGAGGGAATTGTGGAGCTTGTTCTCAGTGTCTCTGAGAATTGCTCTGATTATCTGTGTGACCTCTTTGCTAAGGCTCTCCAGAGAGCCGTCCTCAAAACAAACACACATCTTGACATATCTCCCACATTGATCGCAGTGTCTCCAGAAACGGCATTCAAGGAGCCAGGAGGTTTTCTCCCTACACTGTCCATTGAGTTGTCCTCAAAACCAATATACATCCTGCTATATCTCCCACATGGAAAGTGCCAGGAGGGAGAAGTGGGGATTATGTTTAGACTTTCTCGGAACTGCTTCAAATCAACTAGATATCTTTGTGCTGTAAATCTCCCAACAGCCAAACGCAAAAGCAGCAAACATCTCGCTGTATGTCCCACATCCAAAGTGCCAAGAGAGAGATTGCTCTCCCTGTCTTTGAGTACTGTTTTCACTGTCCCGGTTACCTCTTTGCTAACATTCTCTTCAGAGCCGCAGTGAAACCAGGAACCACGTGGAGAAAGCACCCACACTGAAAGTGCCTGGAGGGAACATTGGGGCTTCTTCTCAGTGTCTCTGACATAGGGTTTCACTGTCCCGGGAAAGTCTCTGCTAACACCGTGCAGAGCGCTGTGCCCAATATACAGAAACGTCTTGCGGTATCTCCTACAGGGAAAGTGCCAGGAGGGAATTGTGGAGCTTGTTCTCAGTGTCTCTGAGAATTGCTCTGATTATCTGTGTGACCTCTTTGCTAAGACTCTCCAGAGAGCCGTCCTCAAAACAAACACGCATCTTGACATATCTCCCACATTGATCGCAGTGTCTCCAGAAACGGCATTCAAGGAGCCAGGACCTTTTCTCCCTACACTGTCCATTGAGTTGTCCTCAAAACCAATATACATCCTGCTATATCTCCCACATGGAAAGTGCCAGGAGTGAGAAGCGGGGATTATGTTTAGACTTTCTCGGAACTGCTTCAAATCAACTAGATATCTTTGTGCTGTAAATCTCCCAACAGCCAAACGCAAAAGCAGCAAACATCTCGCTGTATGTCCCACATCCAAAGTGCCAAGAGAGAGATTGCTCTCCCTGTCTTTGAGTACTGTTTTCACTGTCCCGGTTACCTCTTTGCTAACATTCTCTTCAGAGCTGCAGTGAAACCAGGAACCATGTGGAGAAAGCACCCACACTGAAAGTGCCTGGAGGGAACATTGGGGCTTCTTCTCAGTGTCTCTGACATAGGGTTTCACTGTCCCGGGGAAGTCTCTGCTAACACCGTGCAGAGCGCTGTGCCCAATATACAGAAACGTCTTGCGGTATCTCCTACAGGGAAAGTGCCAGGAGGGAATTGTGGAGCTTGTTCTCAGTGTCTCTGAGAATTGCTCTGATTATCTGTGTGACCTCTTTGCTAAGACTCTCCAGAGAGCCGTCCTCAAAACAAACACACATCTTGACATATCTCCCACATTGATCGCAGTGTCTCCAGAAACGGCATTCAAGGAGCCAGGACCTTTTCTCCCTACACTGTCCATTGAGTTGTCCTCAAAACCAACATACATCCTGCTATATCTCCCACATGGAAAGTGCCAGGAGGGAGAAGTGGGGATTATGTTTAGACTTTCTCGGAACTGCTTCAAATCAACTAGATATCTTTGTGCTGTAAATCTCCCAACAGCCAAACGCAAAAGCAGCAAACATCTCGCTGTATGTCCCACATCCAAAGTGCCAAGAGAGAGCTTGCTCTCCCTGTCTTTGAGTACTGTTTTCAGTGTCCCGGTTACCTCTTTGCTAACATTCTCTTCAGAGCCGCAGTGAAACCAGGAACCACGTGGAGAAAGCACCCACACTGAAAGTGCCTGGAGGGAACATTGGGGCTTCTTCTCAGTGTCTCTGACATAGGGTTTCACTGTCCCGGGGAAGTCTCTGCTAACACCGTGCAGAGCGCTGTGCCCAATATACAGAAACGTCTTGCGGTATCTCCTACAGGGAAAGTGCCAGGAGGGAATTGTGGAGCTTGTTCTCAGTGTCTCTGAGAATTGCTCTGATTATCTGTGTGACCTCTTTGCTAAGACTCTCCAGAGAGCCGTCCTCAAAACAAACACACATCTTGACATATCTCCCACATTGATCGCAGTGTCTCCAGAAACGGCATTCAAGGAGCCAGGACCTTTTCTCCCTACACTGTCCATTGAGTTGTCCTCAAAACCAATATACATCCTGCTATATCTCCCACATGGAAAGTGCCAGGAGGGAGAAGTGGGGATTATGTTTAGACTTTCTCGGAACTGCTTCAAATCAACTAGATATCTTTGTGCTGTAAATCTCCCAACAGCCAAACGCAAAAGCAGCAAACATCTCGCTGTATGTCCCACATCCAAAGTGCCAAGAGAGAGCTTGCTCTCCCTGTCTTTGAGTACTGTTTTCACTGTCCCGGTTACCTCTTTGCTAACATTCTCTTCAGAGCTGCAGTGAAACCAGGAACCCCGTGGAGAAAGCACCCACACTGAAAGTGCCTGGAGGGAACATTGGGGCTTCTTCTCAGTGTCTCTGACATAGGGTTTCACTGTCCCGGGAAAGTCTCTGCTAACACCGTGCAGAGCGCTGTGCCCAATATACAGAAACGTCTTGTGGTATCTCCTACAGGGAAAGTGCCAGGAGGGAATTGTGGAGCTTGTTCTCAGTGTCTCTGAGAATTGCTCTGATTATCTGTGTGACCTCTTTGCTAAGACTCTCCAGAGAGCCGTCCTCAAAACAAACACACATCTTGACATATCTCCCACATTGATCGCAGTGTCTCCAGAAACGGCATTCAAGGAGCCAGGAGGTTTTCTCCCTACACTGTCCATTGAGTTGTCCTCAAAACCAATATACATCCTGCTATATCTCCCACATGGAAAGTGCCAGGAGGGAGAAGTGGGGATTATGTTTAGACTTTCTTGGAACTGCTTCAAATGAACTAGATATCTTTGTGCTGTAAATCTCCCAACAGCCAAACGCAAAAGCAGCAAACATCTCGCTGTATGTCCCACATCCAAAGTGCCAAGAGAGAGCTTGCTCTCCCTGTCTTTGAGTACTGTTTTCACTGTCCCGGTTACCTCTTTGCTAACATTCTCTTCAGAGCTGCAGTGAAACCAGGAACCCCGTGGAGAAGGCACCCACACTGAAAGTGCCTGGAGGGAACATTGGGGCTTCTTCTCACTGTCTCTGACATAGGGTTTCACTGTCCCGGGAAAGTCTCTGCTAACACCGTGCAGAGCGCTGTGCCCAATATAAAGAAACGTCTTGCGGTATCTCCTACAGGGAAAGTGCCAGGAGGGAATTGTGGAGCTTGTTCTCAGTGTCTCTGAGAATTGCTCTGATTATCTGTGTGACCTCTTTGCTAAGACTCTCCAGAGAGCCGTCCTCAAAACAAACACACATCTTGACATATCTCCCACATTGATCGCAGTGTCTCCAGAAACGGCATTCAAGGAGCCAGGAGGTTTTCTCCCTACACTGTCCATTGAGTTGTCCTCAAAACCAATATACATCCTGCTATATCTCCCACATGGAAAGTGCCAGGAGGGAGAAGTGGGGATTATGTTTAGACTTTCTCGGAACTGCTTCAAATCAACTAGATATCTTTGTGCTGTAAATCTCCCAACAGCCAAACGCAAAAGCAGCAAACATCTCGCTGTATGTCCCACATCCAAAGTGCCAAGAGAGAGCTTGCTCTCCCTGTCTTTGAGTACTGTTTTCACTGTCCCGGTTACCTCTTTGCTAACATTCTCTTCAGAGCTGCAGTGAAACCAGGAACCCCGTGGAGAAAGCACCCACACTGAAAGTGCCTGGAGGGAACACTGGGGCTTCTTCTCAGTGTCTCTGACATAGGGTTTCACTGTCCCGGGAAAGTCTCTGCTAACACCGTGCAGAGCGCTGTGCCCAATATACAGAAACGTCTTGTGGTATCTCCTACAGGGAAAGTGCCAGGAGGGAATTGTGGAGCTTGTTCTCAGTGTCTCTGAGAATTGCTCTGATTATCTGTGTGACCTCTTTGCTAAGACTCTCCAGAGAGCCGTCCTCAAAACAAACACACATCTTGACATATCTCCCACATTGATCGCAGTGTCTCCAGAAACGGCATTCAAGGAGCCAGGAGGTTTTCTCCCTACACTGTCCATTGAGTTGTCCTCAAAACCAATATACATCCTGCTATATCTCCCACATGGAAAGTGCCAGGAGGGAGAAGTGGGGATTATGTTTAGACTTTCTCGGAACTGCTTCAAATCAACTAGATATCTTTGTGCTGTAAATCTCCCAACAGCCAAACGCAAAAGCAGCAAACATCTCGCTGTATGTCCCACATCCAAAGTGCCAAGAGAGAGCTTGCTCTCCCTGTCTTTGAGTACTGTTTTCACTGTCCCGGTTACCTCTTTGCTAACATTCTCTTCAGAGCCGCAGTGAAACCAGGAACCACGTGGAGAAGGCACCCACACTGAAAGTGCCTGGAGGGAACATTGGGGCTTCTTCTCAGTGTCTCTGACATAGGGTTTCACTGTCCCGGGAAAGTCTCTGCTAACACCGTGCAGAGCGCTGTGCCCAATATACAGAAACGTCTTGCGGTATCTCCTACAGGGAAAGTGCCAGGAGGGAATTGTGGAGCTTGTTCTCAGTGTCTCTGAGAATTGCTCTGATTATCTGTGTGACCTCTTTGCTAAGACTCTCCAGAGAGCCGTCCTCAAAACAAACACGCATCTTGACATATCTCCCACATTGATCGCAGTGTCTCCAGAAACGGCATTCAAGGAGCCAGGACCTTTTCTCCCTACACTGTCCATTGAGTTGTCCTCAAAACCAATATACATCCTGCTATATCTCCCACATGGAAAGTGCCAGGAGTGAGAAGCGGGGATTATGTTTAGACTTTCTCGGAACTGCTTCAAATCAACTAGATATCTTTGTGCTGTAAATCTCCCAACAGCCAAACGCAAAAGCAGCAAACATCTCGCTGTATGTCCCACATCCAAAGTGCCAAGAGAGAGATTGCTCTCCCTGTCTTTGAGTACTGTTTTCACTGTCCCGGTTACCTCTTTGCTAACATTCTCTTCAGAGCCGCAGTGAAACCAGGAACCACGTGGAGAAAGCACCCACACTGAAAGTGCCTGGAGGGAACATTGGGGCTTCTTCTCAGTGTCTCTGACATAGGGTTTCACTGTCCCGGGAAAGTCTCTGCTAACACCGTGCAGAGCGCTGTGCCCAATATACAGAAACGTCTTGCGGTATCTCCTACAGGGAAAGTGCCAGGAGGGAATTGTGGAGCTTGTTCTCAGTGTCTCTGAGAATTGCTCTGATTATCTGTGTGACCTCTTTGCTAAGACTCTCCAGAGAGCCGTCCTCAAAACAAACACGCATCTTGACATATCTCCCACATTGATCGCAGTGTCTCCAGAAACGGCATTCAAGGAGCCAGGACCTTTTCTCCCTACACTGTCCATTGAGTTGTCCTCAAAACCAATATACATCCTGCTATATCTCCCACATGGAAAGTGCCAGGAGTGAGAAGCGGGGATTATGTTTAGACTTTCTCGGAACTGCTTCAAATCAACTAGATATCTTTGTGCTGTAAATCTCCCAACAGCCAAACGCAAAAGCAGCAAACATCTCGCTGTATGTCCCACATCCAAAGTGCCAAGAGAGAGATTGCTCTCCCTGTCTTTGAGTACTGTTTTCACTGTCCCGGTTACCTCTTTGCTAACATTCTCTTCAGAGCTGCAGTGAAACCAGGAACCATGTGGAGAAAGCACCCACACTGAAAGTGCCTGGAGGGAACATTGGGGCTTCTTCTCAGTGTCTCTGACATAGGGTTTCACTGTCCCGGGGAAGTCTCTGCTAACACCGTGCAGAGCGCTGTGCCCAATATACAGAAACGTCTTGCGGTATCTCCTACAGGGAAAGTGCCAGGAGGGAATTGTGGAGCTTGTTCTCAGTGTCTCTGAGAATTGCTCTGATTATCTGTGTGACCTCTTTGCTAAGACTCTCCAGAGAGCCGTCCTCAAAACAAACACACATCTTGACATATCTCCCACATTGATCGCAGTGTCTCCAGAAACGGCATTCAAGGAGCCAGGACCTTTTCTCCCTACACTGTCCATTGAGTTGTCCTCAAAACCAACATACATCCTGCTATATCTCCCACATGGAAAGTGCCAGGAGGGAGAAGTGGGGATTATGTTTAGACTTTCTCGGAACTGCTTCAAATCAACTAGATATCTTTGTGCTGTAAATCTCCCAACAGCCAAACGCAAAAGCAGCAAACATCTCGCTGTATGTCCCACATCCAAAGTGCCAAGAGAGAGCTTGCTCTCCCTGTCTTTGAGTACTGTTTTCACTGTCCCGGTTACCTCTTTGCTAACATTCTCTTCAGAGCCGCAGTGAAACCAGGAACCACGTGGAGAAAGCACCCACACTGAAAGTGCCTGGAGGGAACATTGGGGCTTCTTCTCACTGTCTCTGACATAGGGTTTCACTGTCCCGGGGAAGTCTCTGCTAACACCGTGCAGAGCGCTGTGCCCAATATACAGAAACGTCTTGCGGTATCTCCTACAGGGAAAGTGCCAGGAGGGAATTGTGGAGCTTGTTCTCAGTGTCTCTGAGAATTGCTCTGATTATCTGTGTGACCTCTTTGCTAAGACGCTCCAGAGAGCCGTCCTCAAAACAAACACACATCTTGACATATCTCCCACATTGATCGCAGTGTCTCCAGAAACGGCATTCAAGGAGCCAGGACCTTTTCTCCCTACACTGTCCATTGAGTTGTCCTCAAAACCAATATACATCCTGCTATATCTCCCACATGGAAAGTGCCAGGAGGGAGAAGCGGGGATTATGTTTAGACTTTCTCGGAACTGCTTCAAATCAACTAGATATCTTTGTGCTGTAAATCTCCCAACAGCCAAACGCAAAAGCAGCAAACATCTCGCTGTATGTCCCACATCCAAAGTGCCAAGAGAGAGCTTGCTCTCCCTGTCTTTGAGTACTGTTTTCACTGTCCCGGTTACCTCTTTGCTAACATTCTCTTCAGAGCCGCAGTGAAACCAGGAACCACGTGGAGAAGGCACCCACACTGAAAGTGCCTGGAGGGAACATTGGGGCTTCTTCTCAGTGTCTCTGACATAGGGTTTCACTGTCCCGGGGAAGTCTCTGCTAACACCGTGCAGAGCGCTGTGCCCAATATACAGAAACGTCTTGCGGTATCTCCTACAGGGAAAGTGCCAGGAGGGAATTGTGGAGCTTGTTCTCAGTGTCTCTGAGAATTGCTCTGATTATCTGTGTGACCTCTTTGCTAAGACGCTCCAGAGAGCCGTCCTCAAAACAAACACACATCTTGACATATCTCCCACATTGATCGCAGTGTCTCCAGAAACGGCATTCAAGGAGCCAGGACCTTTTCTCCCTACACTGTCCATTGAGTTGTCCTCAAAACCAATATACATCCTGCTATATCTCCCACATGGAAAGTGCCAGGAGGGAGAAGTGGGGATTATGTTTAGACTTTCTCGGAACTGCTTCAAATCAACTAGATATCTTTGTGCTGTAAATCTCCCAACAGCCAAACGCAAAAGCAGCAAACATCTCGCTGTATGTCCCACATCCAAAGTGCCAAGAGAGAGCTTGCTCTCCCTGTCTTTGAGTACTGTTTTCACTGTCCCGGTTACCTCTTTGCTAACATTCTCTTCAGAGCTGCAGTGAAACCAGGAACCACGTGGAGAAGGCACCCACACTGAAAGTGCCTGGAGGGAACATTGGGGCTTCTTCTCAGTGTCTCTGACATAGGGTTTCACTGTCCCGGGAAAGTCTCTGCTAACACCGTGCAGAGCGCTGTGCCCAATATACAGAAACGTCTTGCGGTATCTCCTACAGGGAAAGTGCCAGGAGGGAATTGTGGAGCTTGTTCTCAGTGTCTCTGAGAATTGCTCTGATTATCTGTGTGACCTCTTTGCTAAGACTCTCCAGAGAGCCGTCCTCAAAACAAACACACATCTTGACATATCTCCCACATTGATCGCAGTGTCTCCAGAAACGGCATTCAAGGAGCCAGGACCTTTTCTCCCTACACTGTCCATTGAGTTGTCCTCAAAACCAATATACATCCTGCTATATCTCCCACATGGAAAGTGCCAGGAGGGAGAAGCGGGGATTATGTTTAGACTTTCTCGGAACTGCTTCAAATCAACTAGATATCTTTGTGCTGTAAATCTCCCAACAGCCAAACGCAAAAGCAGCAAACATCTCGCTGTATGTCCCACATCCAAAGTGCCAAGAGAGAGCTTGCTCTCCCTGTCTTTGAGTACTGTTTTCACTGTCCCGGTTACCTCTTTGCTAACATTCTCTTCAGAGCTGCAGTGAAACCAGGAACCACGTGGAGAAGGCACCCACACTGAAAGTGCCTGGAGGGAACATTGGGGCTTCTTCTCAGTGTCTCTGACATAGGGTTTCACTGTCCCGGGGAAGTCTCTGCTAACACCGTGCAGAGCGCTGTGCCCAATATACAGAAACGTCTTGCGGTATCTCCTACAGGGAAAGTGCCAGGAGGGAATTGTGGAGCTTGTTCTCAGTGTCTCTGAGAATTGCTCTGATTATCTGTGTGACCTCTTTGCTAAGACGCTCCAGAGAGCCGTCCTCAAAACAAACACGCATCTTGACATATCTCCCACATTGATCGCAGTGTCTCCAGAAACGGCATTCAAGGAGCCAGGACCTTTTCTCCCTACACTGTCCATTGAGTTGTCCTCAAAACCAATATACATCCTGCTATATCTCCCACATGGAAAGTGCCAGGAGGGAGAAGTGGGGATTATGTTTAGACTTTCTCGGAACTGCTTCAAATCAACTCGATATCTTTGTGCTGTAAATCTCCCAACAGCCAAACGCAAAAGCAGCAAACATCTCGCTGTATGTCCCACATCCAAAGTGCCAAGAGAGAGCTTGCTCTCCCTGTCTTTGAGTACTGTTTTCACTGTCCCGGTTACCTCTTTGCTAACATTCTCTTCAGAGCCGCAGTGAAACCAGGAACCACGTGGAGAAGGCACTCACACTGAAAGTGCCTGGAAGGAACATTGGGGCTTCTTCTCACTGTCTCTGACATAGGGTTTCACTGTCCCGCGAAAGTCTCTGCTAACACCGTGCAGAGCGCTGTGCCCAATATAAAGAAACGTCTTGCGGTATCTCCTACAGGGAAAGTGCCAGGAGGGAATTGTGGAGCTTGTTCTCAGTGTCTCTGAGAATTGCTCTGATTATCTGTGTGACCTCTTTGCTAAGACTCTCCAGAGAGCCGTCCTCAAAACAAACACACATCTTGACATATCTCCCACATTGATCGCAGTGTCTCCAGAAACGGCATTCAAGGAGCCAGGACCTTTTCTCCCTACACTGTCCATTGAGTTGTCCTCAAAACCAATATACATCCTGCTATATCTCCCACATGGAAAGTGCCAGGAGGGAGAAGTGGGGATTATGTTTAGACTTTCTCGGAACTGCTTCAAATCAACTAGATATCATTGTGCTGTAAATCTCCCAACAGCCAAACGCAAAAGCAGCAAACATCTCGCTGTATGTCCCACATCCAAAGTGCCAAGAGAGAGCTTGCTCTCCCTGTCTTTGAGTACTGTTTTCACTGTCCCGGTTACCTCTTTGCTAACATTCTCTTCAGAGCCGCAGTGAAACCAGGAACCACGTGGAGAAGGCACCCACACTGAAAGTGCCTGGAAGGAACATTGGGGCTTCTTCTCAGTGTCTCTGACATAGGGTTTCACTGTCCCGGGAAAGTCTCTGCTAACACCGTGCAGAGCGCTGTGCCCAATATAAAGAAACGTCTTGCGGTATCTCCTACAGGGAAAGTGCCAGGAGGGAATTGTGGAGCTTGTTCTCAGTGTCTCTGAGAATTGCTCTGATTATCTGTGTGACCTCTTTGCTAAGACTCTCCAGAGAGCCGTCCTCAAAACAAACACACATCTTGACATATCTCCCACATTGATCGCAGTGTCTCCAGAAACGGCATTCAAGGAGCCAGGAGGTTTTCTCCCTACACTGTCCATTGAGTTGTCCTCAAAACCAATATACATCCTGCTATATCTCCCACATGGAAAGTGCCAGGAGGGAGAAGCGGGGATTATGTTTAGACTTTCTAGGAACTGCTTCAAATCAACTAGATATCATTGTGCTGTAAATCTCCCAACAGCCAAACGCAAAAGCAGCAAACATCTCGCTGTATGTCCCACATCCAAAGTGCCAAGAGAGAGCTTGCTCTCCCTGTCTTTGAGTACTGTTTTCACTGTCCCGGTTACCTCTTTGCTAACATTCTCTTCAGAGCTGCAGAGAAACCAGGAACCATGTGGAGAAAGCACCCACACTGAAAGTGCCTGGAGGGAACATTGGGGCTTCTTCTCAGTGTCTCTGACATAGGGTTTCACTGTCCCGTGGAAGTCTCTGCTAACACCGTGCAGAGCGCTGTGCCCAATATACAGAAACGTCTTGCGGTATCTCCTACAGGGAAAGTGCCAGGAGGGAATTGCGGAGCTTGTTCTCAGTGTCTCTGAGAATTGCTCTGATTATCTGTGTGACCTCTTTGCTAAGACGCTCCAGAGAGCCGTCCTCAAAACAAACACACATCTTGACATATCTCCCACATTGATCGCAGTGTCTCCAGAAACGGCATTCAAGGAGCCAGGAGGTTTTCTCCCTACACTGTCCATTGAGTTGTCCTCAAAACCAATATACATCCTGCTATATCTCCCACATGGAAAGTGCCAGGAGGGAGAAGCAGGGATTATGTTTAGACTTTCTCGGAACTGCTTCAAATCAACTAGATATCATTGTGCTGTAAATCTCCCAACAGCCAAACGCAAAAGCAGCAAACATCTCGCTGTATGTCCCACATCCAAAGTGCCAAGAGAGAGCTTGCTCTCCCTGTCTTTGAGTACTGTTTTCACTGTCCCGGTTACCTCTTTGCTAACATTCTCTTCAGAGTCGCAGTGAAACCAGGAACCATGTGGAGAAAGCACCCACACTGAAAGTGCCTGGAGGGAACATTGGGGCTTCTTCTCAGTGTCTCTGACATAGGGTTTCACTGTCCCGGGAAAGTCTCTGCTAACACCGTGCAGAGCGCTGTGCCCAATATACAGAAACGTCTTGCGGTATCTCCTACAGGGAAAGTGCCAGGAGGGAATTGTGGAGCTTGTTCTCAGTGTCTCTGAGAATTGCTCTGATTATCTGTGTGACCTCTTTGCTAAGACGCTCCAGAGAGCCGTCCTCAAAACAAACACACATCTTGACATATCTCCCACATTGATCGCAGTGTCTCCAGAAACGGCATTCAAGGAGCCAGGACCTTTTCTCCCTACACTGTCCATTGAGTTGTCCTCAAAACCAATATACATCCTGCTATATCTCCCACATGGAAAGTGCCAGGAGGGAGAAGCGGGGATTATGTTTAGACTTTCTCGGAACTGCTTCAAATCAACTAGATATCTTTGTGCTGTAAATCTCCCAACAGCCAAACGCAAAAGCAGCAAACATCTCGCTGTATGTCCCACATCCAAAGTGCCAAGAGAGAGCTTGCTCTCCCTGTCTTTGAGTACTGTTTTCACTGTCCCGGTTACCTCTTTGCTAACATTCTCTTCAGAGCTGCAGAGAAACCAGTGACCATGTGGAGAAAGCACCCACACTGAAAGTGCCTGGAGGGAACATTGGGGCTTCTTCTCAGTGTCTCTGACATAGGGTTTCACTGTCCCGGGGAAGTCTCTGCTAACACCGTGCAGAGCGCTGTGCCCAATATACAGAAACGTCTTGCGGTATCTCCTACAGGGAAAGTGCCAGGAGGGAATTGCGGAGCTTGTTCTCAGTGTCTCTGAGAATTGCTCTGATTATCTGTGTGACCTCTTTGCTAAGACTCTCCAGAGAGCCGTCCTCAAAACAAACACACATCTTGACATATCTCCCACATTGATCGCAGTGTCTCCAGAAACGGCATTCAAGGAGCCAGGACCTTTTCTCCCTACACTGTCCATTGAGTTGTCCTCAAAACCAATATACATCCTGCTATATCTCCCACATGGAAAGTGCCAGGAGGGAGAAGCGGGGATTATGTTTAGACTTTCTAGGAACTGCTTCAAATCAACTAGATATCATTGTGCTGTAAAACTCCCAACAGCCAAACGCAAAAGCAGCAAACATCTCGCTGTATGTCCCACATCCAAAGTGCCAAGAGAGAGCTTGCTCTCCCTGTCTTTGAGTACTGTTTTCACTGTCCCGGTTACCTCTTTGCTAACATTCTCTTCAGAGCTGCAGAGAAACCAGGAACCATGTGGAGAAAGCACCCACACTGAAAGTGCCTGGAGGGAACATTGGGGCTTCTTCTCAGTGTCTCTGACATAGGGTTTCACTGTCCCGGGGAAGTCTCTGCTAACACCGTGCAGAGCGCTGTGCCCAATATACAGAAACGTCTTGCGGTATCTCCTACAGGGAAAGTGCCAGGAGGGAATTGCGGAGCTTGTTCTCAGTGTCTCTGAGAATTGCTCTGATTATCTGTGTGACCTCTTTGCTAAGACGCTCCAGAGAGCCGTCCTCAAAACAAACACACATCTTGACATATCTCCCACATTGATCGCAGTGTCTCCAGAAACGGCATTCAAGGAGCCAGGAGGTTTTCTCCCTACACTGTCCATTGAGTTGTCCTCAAAACCAATATACATCCTGCTATATCTCCCACATGGAAAGTGCCAGGAGGGAGAAGTGGGGATTATGTTTAGACTTTCTCGGAACTGCTTCAAATCAACTAGATATCTTTGTGCTGTAAATCTCCCAACAGCCAAACGCAAAAGCAGCAAACATCTCGCTGTATGTCCCACATCCAAAGTGCCAAGAGAGAGCTTGCTCTCCCTGTCTTTGAGTACTGTTTTCACTGTCCCGGTTACCTCTTTGCTAACATTCTCTTCAGAGCTGCAGAGAAACCAGGAACCATGTGGAGAAAGCACCCACACTGAAAGTGCCTGGAGGGAACATTGGGGCTTCTTCTCAGTGTCTCTGACATAGGGTTTCACTGTCCCGGGGAAGTCTCTGCTAACACCGTGCAGAGCGCTGTGCCCAATATACAGAAACGTCTTGCGGTATCTCCTACAGGGAAAGTGCCAGGAGGGAATTGCGGAGCTTGTTCTCAGTGTCTCTGAGAATTGCTCTGATTATCTGTGTGACCTCTTTGCTAAGACGCTCCAGAGAGCCGTCCTCAAAACAAACACACATCTTGACATATCTCCCACATTGATCGCAGTGTCTCCAGAAACGGCATTCAAGGAGCCAGGAGGTTTTCTCCCTACACTGTCCATTGAGTTGTCCTCAAAACCAATATACATCCTGCTATATCTCCCACATGGAAAGTGCCAGGAGGGAGAAGTGGGGATTATGTTTAGACTTTCTCGGAACTGCTTCAAATCAACTAGATATCTTTGTGCTGTAAATCTCCCAACAGCCAAACGCAAAAGCAGCAAACATCTCGCTGTATGTCCCACATCCAAAGTGCCAAGAGAGAGCTTGCTCTCCCTGTCTTTGAGTACTGTTTTCACTGTCCCGGTTACCTCTTTGCTAACATTCTCTTCAGAGCCGCAGTGAAACCAGGAACCACGTGGAGAAAGCACCCACACTGAAAGTGCCTGGAGGGAACATTGGGGCTTCTTCTCAGTGTCTCTGACATAGGGTTTCACTGTCCCGGGAAAGTCTCTGCTAACACCGTGCAGAGCGCTGTGCCCAATATACAGAAACGTCTTGCGGTATCTCCTACAGGGAAAGTGCCAGGAGGGAATTGCGGAGCTTGTTCTCAGTGTCTCTGAGAATTGCTCTGATTATCTGTGTGACCTCTTTGCTAAGACGCTCCAGAGAGCCGTCCTCAAAACAAACACACATCTTGACATATCTCCCACATTGATCGCAGTGTCTCCAGAAACGGCATTCAAGGAGCCAGGAGGTTTTCTCCCTACACTGTCCATTGAGTTGTCCTCAAAACCAATATACATCCTGCTATATCTCCCACATGGAAAGTGCCAGGAGGGAGAAGTGGGGATTATGTTTAGACTTTCTCGGAACTGCTTCAAATCAACTAGATATCTTTGTGCTGTAAATCTCCCAACAGCCAAACGCAAAAGCAGCAAACATCTCGCTGTATGTCCCACATCCAAAGTGCCAAGAGAGAGCTTGCTCTCCCTGTCTTTGAGTACTGTTTTCACTGTCCCGGTTACCTCTTTGCTAACATTCTCTTCAGAGCCGCAGTGAAACCAGGAACCACGTGGAGAAAGCACCCACACTGAAAGTGCCTGGAGGGAACATTGGGGCTTCTTCTCAGTGTCTCTGACATAGGGTTTCACTGTCCCGGGAAAGTCTCTGCTAACACCGTGCAGAGCGCTGTGCCCAATATACAGAAACGTCTTGCGGTATCTCCTACAGGGAAAGTGCCAGGAGGGAATTGTGGAGCTTGTTCTCAGTGTCTCTGAGAATTGCTCTGATTATCTGTGTGACCTCTTTGCTAAGACTCTCCAGAGAGACGTCCTCAAAACAAACACACATCTTGACATATATCCCACATTGATCGCAGTGTCTCCAGGAACGGCATTCAAGGAGCCAGGAGGTTTTCTCCCTACACTGTCCATTGAGTTGTCCTCAAAACCAATATACATCCTGCTATATCTCCCACATGGAAAGTGCCAGGAGGGAGAAGCGGGGATTATGTTTAGACTTTCTCGGAACTGCTTCAAATCAACTAGATATCTTTGTGCTGTAAATCTCCCAACAGCCAAACGCAAAAGCAGCAAACATCTCGCTGTATGTCCCACATCCAAAGTGCCAAGAGAGAGCTTGCTCTCCCTGTCTTTGAGTACTGTTTTCACTGTCCCGGTTACCTCTTTGCTAACATTCTCTTCAGAGCTGCAGTGAAACCAGGAACCACGTGGAGAAAGCACCCACACTGAAAGTGCCTGGAGGGAACATTGGGGCTTCTTCTCAGTGTCTCTGACATAGGGTTTCACTGTCCCGGGGAAGTCTCTGCTAACACCGTGCAGAGCGCTGTGCCCAATATACAGAAACGTCTTGCGGTATCTCCTACAGGGAAAGTGCCAGGAGGGAATTGCGGAGCTTGTTCTCAGTGTCTCTGAGAATTGCTCTGATTATCTGTGTGACCTCTTTGCTAAGACGCTCCAGAGAGCCGTCCTCAAAACAAACACACATCTTGACATATCTCCCACATTGATCGCAGTGCCTCCAGAAACGGCATTCAAGGAGCCAGGAGGTTTTCTCCCTACACTGTCCATTGAGTTGTCCTCAAAACCAATATACATCCTGCTATATCTCCCACATGGAAAGTGCCAGGAGGGAGAAGTGGGGATTATGTTTAGACTTTCTCGGAACTGCTTCAAATCAACTAGATATCTTTGTGCTGTAAATCTCCCAACAGCCAAACGCAAAAGCAGCAAACATCTCGCTGTATGTCCCACATCCAAAGTGCCAAGAGAGAGCTTGCTCTCCCTGTCTTTGAGTACTGTTTTCACTGTCCCGGTTACCTCTTTGCTAACATTCTCTTCAGAGCCGCAGTGAAACCAGGAACCACGTGGAGAAGGCACCCACACTGAAAGTGCCTGGAAGGAACATTGGGGCTTCTTCTCAGTGTCTCTGACATAGGGTTTCACTGTCCCGGGAAAGTCTCTGCTAACACCGTGCAGAGCGCTGTGCCCAATATACAGAAACGTCTTGCGGTATCTCCTACAGGGAAAGTGCCAGGAGGGAATTGTGGAGCTTGTTCTCAGTGTCTCTGAGAATTGCTCTGATTATCTGTGTGACCTCTTTGCTAAGACTCTCCAGAGAGCCGTCCTCAAAACAAACACACATCTTGACATATCTCCCACATTGATCGCAGTGTCTCCAGAAACGGCATTCAAGGAGCCAGGAGGTTTACTCCCTACACTGTCCATTGAGTTGTCCTCAAAACCAATATACATCCTGCTATATCTCCCACATGGAAAGTGCCAGGAGGGAGAAGCGGGGATTATGTTTAGACTTTCTCGGAACTGCTTCAAATCAACTAGATATCATTGTGCTGTAAATCTCCCAACAGCCAAACGCAAAAGCAGCAAACATCTCGCTGTATGTCCCACATCCAAAGTGCCAAGAGAGAGCTTGCTCTCCCTGTCTTTGAGTACTGTTTTCACTGTCCCGGTTACCTCTTTGCTAACATTCTCTTCAGAGCTGCAGAGAAACCAGGAACCATGTGGAGAAAGCACCCACACTGAAAGTGCCTGGAGGGAACATTGGGGCTTCTTCTCAGTGTCTCTGACATAGGGTTTCACTGTCCCGGGAAAGTCTCTGCTAACACCGTGCAGAGCGCTGTGCCCAATATACAGAAACGTCTTGCGGTATCTCCTACAGGGAAAGTGCCAGGAGGGAATTGTGGAGCTTGTTCTCAGTGTCTCTGAGAATTGCTCTGATTATCTGTGTGACCTCTTTGCTAAGACTCTCCAGAGAGCCGTCCTCAAAACAAACACACATCTTGACATATCTCCCACATTGATCGCAGTGTCTCCAGGAACGGCATTCAAGGAGCCAGGAGGTTTTCTCCCTACACTGTCCATTGAGTTGTCCTCAAAACCAATATACATCCTGCTATATCTCCCACATGGAAAGTGCCAGGAGGGAGAAGCGGGGATTATGTTTAGACTTTCTCGGAACTGCTTCAAATCAACTAGATATCTTTGTGCTGTAAATCTCCCAACAGCCAAACGCAAAAGCAGCAAACATCTCGCTGTATGTCCCACATCCAAAGTGCCAAGAGAGAGCTTGCTCTCCCTGTCTTTGAGTACTGTTTTCACTGTCCCGGTTACCTCTTTGCTAACATTCTCTTCAGAGCTGCAGTGAAACCAGGAACCACGTGGAGAAAGCACCCACACTGAAAGTGCCTGGAGGGAACATTGGGGCTTCTTCTCAGTGTCTCTGACATAGGGTTTCACTGTCCCGGGGAAGTCTCTGCTAACACCGTGCAGAGCGCTGTGCCCAATATACAGAAACGTCTTGCGGTATCTCCTACAGGGAAAGTGCCAGGAGGGAATTGCGGAGCTTGTTCTCAGTGTCTCTGAGAATTGCTCTGATTATCTGTGTGACCTCTTTGCTAAGACTCTCCAGAGAGCCGTCCTCAAAACAAACACACATCTTGACATATCTCCCACATTGATCGCAGTGCCTCCAGAAACGGCATTCAAGGAGCCAGGAGGTTTTCTCCCTACACTGTCCATTGAGTTGTCCTCAAAACCAATATACATCCTGCTATATCTCCCACATGGAAAGTGCCAGGAGGGAGAAGTGGGGATTATGTTTAGACTTTCTCGGAACTGCTTCAAATCAACTAGATATCTTTGTGCTGTAAATCTCCCAACAGCCAAACGCAAAAGCAGCAAACATCTCGCTGTATGTCCCACATCCAAAGTGCCAAGAGAGAGCTTGCTCTCCCTGTCTTTGAGTACTGTTTTCACTGTCCCGGTTACCTCTTTGCTAACATTCTCTTCAGAGCCGCAGTGAAACCAGGAACCACGTGGAGAAGGCACCCACACTGAAAGTGCCTGGAAGGAACATTGGGGCTTCTTCTCAGTGTCTCTGACATAGGGTTTCACTGTCCCGGGGAAGTCTCTGCTAACACCGTGCAGAGCGCTGTGCCCAATATACAGAAACGTCTTGCGGTATCTCCTACAGGGAAAGTGCCAGGAGGGAATTGCGGAGCTTGTTCTCAGTGTCTCTGAGAATTGCTCTGATTATCTGTGTGACCTCTTTGCTAAGACGCTCCAGAGAGCCGTCCTCAAAACAAACACACATCTTGACATATCTCCCACATTGATCGCAGTGTCTCCAGAAACGGCATTCAAGGAGCCAGGAGGTTTTCTCCCTACACTGTCCATTGAGTTGTCCTCAAAACCAATATACATCCTGCTATATCTCCCACATGGAAAGTGCCAGGAGGGAGAAGTGGGGATTATGTTTAGACTTTCTCGGAACTGCTTCAAATCAACTAGATATCTTTGTGCTGTAAATCTCCCAACAGCCAAACGCAAAAGCAGCAAACATCTCGCTGTATGTCCCACATCCAAAGTGCCAAGAGAGAGCTTGCTCTCCCTGTCTTTGAGTACTGTTTTCACTGTCCCGGTTACCTCTTTGCTAACATTCTCTTCAGAGCCGCAGTGAAACCAGGAACCCCGTGGAGAAAGCACCCACACTGAAAGTGCCTGGAGGGAACATTGGGGCTTCTTCTCAGTGTCTCTGACATAGGGTTTCACTGTCCCGGGAAAGTCTCTGCTAACACCGTGCAGAGCGCTGTGCCCAATATACAGAAACGTCTTGCGGTATCTCCTACAGGGAAAGTGCCAGGAGGGAATTGTGGAGCTTGTTCTCAGTGTCTCTGAGAATTGCTCTGATTATCTGTGTGACCTCTTTGCTAAGACTCTCCAGAGAGACGTCCTCAAAACAAACACACATCTTGACATATCTCCCACATTGATCGCAGTGTCTCCAGGAACGGCATTCAAGGAGCCAGGAGGTTTTCTCCCTACACTGTCCATTGAGTTGTCCTCAAAACCAATATACATCCTGCTATATCTCCCACATGGAAAGTGCCAGGAGGGAGAAGCGGGGATTATGTTTAGACTTTCTCGGAACTGCTTCAAATCAACTAGATATCTTTGTGCTGTAAATCTCCCAACAGCCAAACGCAAAAGCAGCAAACATCTCGCTGTATGTCCCACATCCAAAGTGCCAAGAGAGAGCTTGCTCTCCCTGTCTTTGAGTACTGTTTTCACTGTCCCGGTTACCTCTTTGCTAACATTCTCTTCAGAGCTGCAGTGAAACCAGGAACCACGTGGAGAAAGCACCCACACTGAAAGTGCCTGGAGGGAACATTGGGGCTTCTTCTCAGTGTCTCTGACATAGGGTTTCACTGTCCCGGGGAAGTCTCTGCTAACACCGTGCAGAGCGCTGTGCCCAATATACAGAAACGTCTTGCGGTATCTCCTACAGGGAAAGTGCCAGGAGGGAATTGCGGAGCTTGTTCTCAGTGTCTCTGAGAATTGCTCTGATTATCTGTGTGACCTCTTTGCTAAGACGCTCCAGAGAGCCGTCCTCAAAACAAACACACATCTTGACATATCTCCCACATTGATCGCAGTGTCTCCAGAAACGGCATTCAAGGAGCCAGGACCTTTTCTCCCTACACTGTCCATTGAGTTGTCCTCAAAACCAATATACATCCTGCTATATCTCCCACATGGAAAGTGCCAGGAGGGAGAAGTGGGGATTATGTTTAGACTTTCTCGGAACTGCTTCAAATCAACTAGATATCTTTGTGCTGTAAATCTCCCAACAGCCAAACGCAAAAGCAGCAAACATCTCGCTGTATGTCCCACATCCAAAGTGCCAAGAGAGAGCTTGCTCTCCCTGTCTTTGAGTACTGTTTTCACTGTCCCGGTTACCTCTTTGCTAACATTCTCTTCAGAGCTGCAGTGAAACCAGGAACCACGTGGAGAAGGCACCCACACTGAAAGTGCCTGGAAGGAACATTGGGGCTTCTTCTCAGTGTCTCTGACATAGGGTTTCACTGTCCCGGGAAAGTCTCTGCTAACACCGTGCAGAGCGCTGTGCCCAATATACAGAAACGTCTTGCGGTATCTCCTACAGGGAAAGTGCCAGGAGGGAATTGCGGAGCTTGTTCTCAGTGTCTCTGAGAATTGCTCTGATTATCTGTGTGACCTCTTTGCTAAGACGCTCCAGAGAGCCGTCCTCAAAACAAACACACATCTTGACATATCTCCCACATTGATCGCAGTGTCTCCAGAAACGGCATTCAAGGAGCCAGGACCTTTTCTCCCTACACTGTCCATTGAGTTGTCCTCAAAACCAATATACATCCTGCTATATCTCCCACATGGAAAGTGCCAGGAGGGAGAAGCGGGGATTATGTTTAGACTTTCTCGGAACTGCTTCAAATCAACTAGATATCTTTGTGCTGTAAATCTCCCAACAGCCAAACGCAAAAGCAGCAAACATCTCGCTGTATGTCCCACATCCAAAGTGCCAAGAGAGAGCTTGCTCTCCCTGTCTTTGAGTACTGTTTTCACTGTCCCGGTTACCTCTTTGCTAACATTCTCTTCAGAGCTGCAGTGAAACCAGGAACCACGTGGAGAAAGCACCCACACTGAAAGTGCCTGGAGGGAACATTGGGGCTTCTTCTCAGTGTCTCTGACATAGGGTTTCACTGTCCCGGGGAAGTCTCTGCTAACACCGTGCAGAGCGCTGTGCCCAATATACAGAAACGTCTTGCGGTATCTCCTACAGGGAAAGTGCCAGGAGGGAATTGTGGAGCTTGTTCTCAGTGTCTCTGAGAATTGCTCTGATTATCTGTGTGACCTCTTTGCTAAGACGCTCCAGAGAGCCGTCCTCAAAACAAACACACATCTTGACATATCTCCCACATTGATCGCAGTGTCTCCAGAAACGGCATTCAAGGAGCCAGGAGGTTTTCTCCCTACACTGTCCATTGAGTTGTCCTCAAAACCAATATACATCCTGCTATATCTCCCACATGGAAAGTGCCAGGAGGGAGAAGCGGGGATTATGTTTAGACTTTCTAGGAACTGCTTCATATCACCTCGATATCATTGTGCTGTAAATCTCCCAACAGCCAAACGCAAAAGCAGCAAACATCTCGCTGTATGTCCCACATCCAAAGTGCCAAGAGAGAGCTTGCTCTCCCTGTCTTTGAGTACTGTTTTCACTGTCCCGGTTACCTCTTTGCTAACATTCTCTTCAGAGCCGCAGTGAAACCAGGAACCACGTGGAGAAGGCACCCACACTGAAAGTGCCTGGAAGGAACATTGGGGCTTCTTCTCAGTGTCTCTGACATAGGGTTTCACTGTCCCGGGGAAGTCTCTGCTAACACCGTGCAGAGCGCTGTGCCCAATATACAGAAACGTCTTGCGGTATCTCCTACAGGGAAAGTGCCAGGAGGGAATTGCGGAGCTTGTTCTCAGTGTCTCTGAGAATTGCTCTGATTATCTGTGTGACCTCTTTGCTAAGACGCTCCAGAGAGCCGTCCTCAAAACAAACACACATCTTGACATATCTCCCACATTGATCGCAGTGTCTCCAGAAACGGCATTCAAGGAGCCAGGACCTTTTCTCCCTACACTGTCCATTGAGTTGTCCTCAAAACCAATATACATCCTGCTATATCTCCCACATGGAAAGTGCCAGGAGGGAGAAGTGGGGATTATGTTTAGACTTTCTCGGAACTGCTTCAAATCAACTCGATATCTTTGTGCTGTAAATCTCCCAACAGCCAAACGCAAAAGCAGCAAACATCTCGCTGTATGTCCCACATCCAAAGTGCCAAGAGAGAGCTTGCTCTCCCTGTCTTTGAGTACTGTTTTCACTGTCCCGGTTACCTCTTTGCTAACATTCTCTTCAGAGCTGCAGTGAAACCAGGAACCACGTGGAGAAAGCACCCACACTGAAAGTGCCTGGAGGGAACATTGGGGCTTCTTCTCAGTGTCTCTGACATAGGGTTTCACTGTCCCGGGGAAGTCTCTGCTAACACCGTGCAGAGCGCTGTGCCCAATATACAGAAACGTCTTGCGGTATCTCCTACAGGGAAAGTGCCAGGAGGGAATTGCCGAGCTTGTTCTCAGTGTCTCTGAGAATTGCTCTGATTATCTGTGTGACCTCTTTGCTAAGACGCTCCAGAGAGCCGTCCTCAAAACAAACACACATCTTGACATATCTCCCACATTGATCGCAGTGTCTCCAGAAACGGCATTCAAGGAGCCAGGAGGTTTTCTCCCTACACTGTCCATTGAGTTGTCCTCAAAACCAATATACATCCTGCTATATCTCCCACATGGAAAGTGCCAGGAGGGAGAAGCGGGGATTATGTTTAGACTTTCTAGGAACTGCTTCAAATCAACTAGATATCATTGTGCTGTAAATCTCCCAACAGCCAAACGCAAAAGCAGCAAACATCTCGCTGTATGTCCCACATCCAAAGTGCCAAGAGAGAGCTTGCTCTCCCTGTCTTTGAGTACTGTTTTCACTGTCCCGGTTACCTCTTTCCTAACATTCTCTTCAGAGCTGCAGAGAAACCAGGAACCACGTGGAGAAGGCACCCACACTGAAAGTGCCTGGAGGGAACATTGGGGCTTCTTCTCAGTGTCTCTGACATAGGGTTTCACTGTCCCGGGGAAGTCTCTGCTAACACCGTGCAGAGCGCTGTGCCCAATATACAGAAACGTCTTGCGGTATCTCCTACAGGGAAAGTGCCAGGAGGGAATTGCGGAGCTTGTTCTCAGTGTCTCTGAGAATTGCTCTGATTATCTGTGTGACCTCTTTGCTAAGACGCTCCAGAGAGCCGTCCTCAAAACAAACACACATCTTGACATATCTCCCACATTGATCGCAGTGTCTCCAGAAACGGCATTCAAGGAGCCAGGACCTTTTCTCCCTACACTGTCCATTGAGTTGTCCTCAAAACCAATATACATCCTGCTATATCTCCCACATGGAAAGTGCCAGGAGGGAGAAGTGGGGATTATGTTTAGACTTTCTCGGAACTGCTTCAAATCAACTCGATATCTTTGTGCTGTAAATCTCCCAACAGCCAAACGCAAAAGCAGCAAACATCTCGCTGTATGTCCCACATCCAAAGTGCCAAGAGAGAGCTTGCTCTCCCTGTCTTTGAGTACTGTTTTCACTGTCCCGGTTACCTCTTTGCTAACATTCTCTTCAGAGCCGCAGTGAAACCAGGAACCACGTGGAGAAGGCACCCACACTGAAAGTGCCTGGAGGGAACATTGGGGCTTCTTCTCAGTGTCTCTGACATAGGGTTTCACTGTCCCGGGAAAGTCTCTGCTAACACCGTGCAGAGCGCTGTGCCCAATATACAGAAACGTCTTGCGGTATCTCCTACAGGGAAAGTGCCAGGAGGGAATTGCGGAGCTTGTTCTCAGTGTCTCTGAGAATTGCTCTGATTATCTGTGTGACCTCTTTGCTAAGACGCTCCAGAGAGCCGTCCTCAAAACAAACACACATCTTGACATATCTCCCACATTGATCGCAGTGTCTCCAGAAACGGCATTCAAGGAGCCAGGAGGTTTTCTCCCTACACTGTCCATTGAGTTGTCCTCAAAACCAATATACATCCTGCTATATCTCCCACATGGAAAGTGCCAGGAGGGAGAAGCGGGGATTATGTTTAGACTTTCTAGGAACTGCTTCATATCAACTCGATATCATTGTGCTGTAAATCTCCCAACAGCCAAACGCAAAAGCAGCAAACATCTCGCTGTATGTCCCACATCCAAAGTGCCAAGAGAGAGCTTGCTCTCCCTGTCTTTGAGTACTGTTTTCACTGTCCCGGTTACCTCTTTGCTAACATTCTTTTCAGAGCTGCAGTGAAACCAGGAACCACGTGGAGAAAGCACCCACACTGAAAGTGCCTGGAGGGAACATTGGGGCTTCTTCTCAGTGTCTCTGACATAGGGTTTCACTGTCCCGGGGAAGTCTCTGCTAACACCGTGCAGAGCGCTGTGCCCAATATACAGAAACGTCTTGCGGTATCTCCTACAGGGAAAGTGCCAGGAGGGAATTGCGGAGCTTGTTCTCAGTGTCTCTGAGAATTGCTCTGATTATCTGTGTGACCTCTTTGCTAAGACGCTCCAGAGAGCCGTCCTCAAAACAAACACACATCTTGACATATCTCCCACATTGATCGCAGTGTCTCCAGAAACGGCATTCAAGGAGCCAGGAGGTTTTCTCCCTACACTGTCCATTGAGTTGTCCTCAAAACCAATATACATCCTGCTATATCTCCCACATGGAAAGTGCCAGGAGGGAGAAGCGGGGATTATGTTTAGACTTTCTAGGAACTGCTTCATATCAACTCGATATCATTGTGCTGTAAATCTCCCAACAGCCAAACGCAAAAGCAGCAAACATCTCGCTGTATGTCCCACATCCAAAGTGCCAAGAGAGAGCTTGCTCTCCCTGTCTTTGAGTACTGTTTTCACTGTCCCGGTTACCTCTTTGCTAACATTCTCTTCAGAGCCGCAGTGAAACCAGGAACCACGTGGAGAAAGCACCCACACTGAAAGTGCCTGGAAGGAACATTGGGGCTTCTTCTCAGTGTCTCTGACATAGGGTTTCACTGTCCCGGGAAAGTCTCTGCTAACACCGTGCAGAGCGCTGTGCCCAATATACAGAAACGTCTTGCGGTATCTCCTACAGGGAAAGTGCCAGGAGGGAATTGTGGAGCTTGTTCTCAGTGTCTCTGAGAATTGCTCTGATTATCTGTGTGACCTCTTTGCTAAGACTCTCCAGAGAGACGTCCTCAAAACAAACACACATCTTGACATATATCCCACATTGATCGCAGTGTCTCCAGAAACGGCATTCAAGGAGCCAGGAGGTTTTCTCCCTACACTGTCCATTGAGTTGTCCTCAAAACCAATATACATCCTGCTATATCTCCCACATGGAAAGTGCCAGGAGGGAGAAGCGGGGATTATGTTTAGACTTTCTAGGAACTGCTTCATATCAACTCGATATCATTGTGCTGTAAATCTCCCAACAGCCAAACGCAAAAGCAGCAAACATCTCGCTGTATGTCCCACATCCAAAGTGCCAAGAGAGAGCTTGCTCTCCCTGTCTTTGAGTACTGTTTTCACTGTCCCGGTTACCTCTTTGCTAACATTCTCTTCAGAGCCGCAGTGAAACCAGGAACCACGTGGAGAAGGCACCCACACTGAAAGTGCCTGGAAGGAACATTGGGGCTTCTTCTCAGTGTCTCTGACATAGGGTTTCACTGTCCCGGGAAAGTCTCTGCTAACACCGTGCAGAGCGCTGTGCCCAATATACAGAAACGTCTTGCGGTATCTCCTACAGGGAAAGTGCCAGGAGGGAATTGCCGAGCTTGTTCTCAGTGTCTCTGAGAATTGCTCTGATTATCTGTGTGACCTCTTTGCTAAGACGCTCCAGAGAGCCGTCCTCAAAACAAACACACATCTTGACATATCTCCCACATTGATCGCAGTGTCTCCAGAAACGGCATTCAAGGAGCCAGGAGGTTTTCTCCCTACACTGTCCATTGAGTTGTCCTCAAAACCAATATACATCCTGCTATATCTCCCACATGAAAAGTGCCAGGAGGGAGAAGCGGGGATTATGTTTAGACTTTCTCGGAACTGCTTCAAATCAACTAGATATCTTTGTGCTGTAAATCTCCCAACAGCCAAACGCAAAAGCAGCAAACATCTCGCTGTATGTCCCACATCCAAAGTGCCAAGAGAGAGCTTGCTCTCCCTGTCTTTGAGTACTGTTTTCACTGTCCCGGTTACCTCTTTGCTAACATTCTCTTCAGAGCCGCAGTGAAACCAGGAACCACGTGGAGAAGGCACCCACACTGAAAGTGCCTGGAGGGAACATTGGGGCTTCTTCTCAGTGTCTCTGACATAGGGTTTCACTGTCCCGGGAAAGTCTCTGCTAACACCGTGCAGAGCGCTGTGCCCAATATACAGAAACGTCTTGCGGTATCTCCTACAGGGAAAGTGCCAGGAGGGAATTGCCGAGCTTGTTCTCAGTGTCTCTGAGAATTGCTCTGATTATCTGTGTGACCTCTTTGCTAAGACGCTCCAGAGAGCCGTCCTCAAAACAAACACACATCTTGACATATCTCCCACATTGATCGCAGTGTCTCCAGAAACGGCATTCAAGGAGCCAGGAGGTTTTCTCCCTACACTGTCCATTGAGTTGTCCTCAAAACCAATATACATCCTGCTATATCTCCCACATGGAAAGTGCCAGGAGGGAGAAGCGGGGATTATGTTTAGACTTTCTAGGAACTGCTTCATATCAACTCGATATCATTGTGCTGTAAATCTCCCAACAGCCAAACGCAAAAGCAGCAAACATCTCGCTGTATGTCCCACATCCAAAGTGCCAAGAGAGAGCTTGCTCTCCCTGTCTTTGAGTACTGTTTTCACTGTCCCGGTTACCTCTTTGCTAACATTCTCTTCAGAGCTGCAGTGAAACCAGGAACCACGTGGAGAAAGCACCCACACTGAAAGTGCCTGGAAGGAACATTGGGGCTTCTTCTCAGTGTCTCTGACATAGGGTTTCACTGTCCCGGGGAAGTCTCTGCTAACACCGTGCAGAGCGCTGTGCCCAATATACAGAAACGTCTTGCGGTATCTCCTACAGGGAAAGTGCCAGGAGGGAATTGTGGAGCTTGTTCTCAGTGTCTCTGAGAATTGCTCTGATTATCTGTGTGACCTCTTTGCTAAGACTCTCCAGAGAGACGTCCTCAAAACAAACACACATCTTGACATATCTCCCACATTGATCGCAGTGTCTCCAGAAACGGCATTCAAGGAGCCAGGAGGTTTTCTCCCTACACTGTCCATTGAGTTGTCCTCAAAACCAATATACATCCTGCTATATCTCCCACATGGAAAGTGCCAGGAGGGAGAAGCGGGGATTATGTTTAGACTTTCTCGGAACTGCTTCAAATCAACTAGATATCTTTGTGCTGTAAATCTCCCAACAGCCAAACGCAAAAGCAGCAAACATCTCGCTGTATGTCCCACATCCAAAGTGCCAAGAGAGAGCTTGCTCTCCCTGTCTTTGAGTACTGTTTTCACTGTCCCGGTTACCTCTTTGCTAACATTCTCTTCAGAGCCGCAGTGAAACCAGGAACCACGTGGAGAAGGCACCCACACTGAAAGTGCCTGGAGGGAACATTGGGGCTTCTTCTCAGTGTCTCTGACATAGGGTTTCACTGTCCCGGGAAAGTCTCTGCTAACACCGTGCAGAGCGCTGTGCCCAATATACAGAAACGTCTTGCGGTATCTCCTACAGGGAAAGTGCCAGGAGGGAATTGCGGAGCTTGTTCTCAGTGTCTCTGAGAATTGCTCTGATTATCTGTGTGACCTCTTTGCTAAGACGCTCCAGAGAGCCGTCCTCAAAACAAACACACATCTTGACATATCTCCCACATTGATCGCAGTGTCTCCAGAAACGGCATTCAAGGAGCCAGGAGGTTTTCTCCCTACACTGTCCATTGAGTTGTCCTCAAAACCAATATACATCCTGCTATATCTCCCACATGGAAAGTGCCAGGAGGGAGAAGCGGGGATTATGTTTAGACTTTCTAGGAACTGCTTCATATCAACTCGATATCATTGTGCTGTAAATCTCCCAACAGCCAAACGCAAAAGCAGCAAACATCTCGCTGTATGTCCCACATCCAAAGTGCCAAGAGAGAGCTTGCTCTCCCTGTCTTTGAGTACTGTTTTCACTGTCCCGGTTACCTCTTTGCTAACATTCTCTTCAGAGCCGCAGTGAAACCAGGAACCACGTGGAGAAGGCACCCACACTGAAAGTGCCTGGAGGGAACATTGGGGCTTCTTCTCAGTGTCTCTGACATAGGGTTTCACTGTCCCGGGAAAGTCTCTGCTAACACCGTGCAGAGCGCTGTGCCCAATATACAGAAACGTCTTGCGGTATCTCCTACAGGGAAAGTGCCAGGAGGGAATTGCGGAGCTTGTTCTCAGTGTCTCTGAGAATTGCTCTGATTATCTGTGTGACCTCTTTGCTAAGACGCTCCAGAGAGCCGTCCTCAAAACAAACACACATCTTGACATATCTCCCACATTGATCGCAGTGTCTCCAGAAACGGCATTCAAGGAGCCAGGAGGTTTTCTCCCTACACTGTCCATTGAGTTGTCCTCAAAACCAATATACATCCTGCTATATCTCCCACATGGAAAGTGCCAGGAGGGAGAAGCGGGGATTATGTTTAGACTTTCTAGGAACTGCTTCATATCAACTCGATATCATTGTGCTGTAAATCTCCCAACAGCCAAACGCAAAAGCAGCAAACATCTCGCTGTATGTCCCACATCCAAAGTGCCAAGAGAGAGCTTGCTCTCCCTGTCTTTGAGTACTGTTTTCACTGTCCCGGTTACCTCTTTGCTAACATTCTTTTCAGAGCTGCAGTGAAACCAGGAACCACGTGGAGAAAGCACCCACACTGAAAGTGCCTGGAGGGAACATTGGGGCTTCTTCTCAGTGTCTCTGACATAGGGTTTCACTGTCCCGGGGAAGTCTCTGCTAACACCGTGCAGAGCGCTGTGCCCAATATACAGAAACGTCTTGCGGTATCTCCTACAGGGAAAGTGCCAGGAGGGAATTGCGGAGCTTGTTCTCAGTGTCTCTGAGAATTGCTCTGATTATCTGTGTGACCTCTTTGCTAAGACGCTCCAGAGAGCCGTCCTCAAAACAAACACACATCTTGACATATCTCCCACATTGATCGCAGTGTCTCCAGAAACGGCATTCAAGGAGCCAGGAGGTTTTCTCCCTACACTGTCCATTGAGTTGTCCTCAAAACCAATATACATCCTGCTATATCTCCCACATGGAAAGTGCCAGGAGGGAGAAGCGGGGATTATGTTTAGACTTTCTAGGAACTGCTTCATATCAACTCGATATCATTGTGCTGTAAATCTCCCAACAGCCAAACGCAAAAGCAGCAAACATCTCGCTGTATGTCCCACATCCAAAGTGCCAAGAGAGAGCTTGCTCTCCCTGTCTTTGAGTACTGTTTTCACTGTCCCGGTTACCTCTTTGCTAACATTCTCTTCAGAGCCGCAGTGAAACCAGGAACCACGTGGAGAAAGCACCCACACTGAAAGTGCCTGGAAGGAACATTGGGGCTTCTTCTCAGTGTCTCTGACATAGGGTTTCACTGTCCCGGGAAAGTCTCTGCTAACACCGTGCAGAGCGCTGTGCCCAATATACAGAAACGTCTTGCGGTATCTCCTACAGGGAAAGTGCCAGGAGGGAATTGTGGAGCTTGTTCTCAGTGTCTCTGAGAATTGCTCTGATTATCTGTGTGACCTCTTTGCTAAGACTCTCCAGAGAGACGTCCTCAAAACAAACACACATCTTGACATATATCCCACATTGATCGCAGTGTCTCCAGAAACGGCATTCAAGGAGCCAGGAGGTTTTCTCCCTACACTGTCCATTGAGTTGTCCTCAAAACCAATATACATCCTGCTATATCTCCCACATGGAAAGTGCCAGGAGGGAGAAGCGGGGATTATGTTTAGACTTTCTAGGAACTGCTTCATATCAACTCGATATCATTGTGCTGTAAATCTCCCAACAGCCAAACGCAAAAGCAGCAAACATCTCGCTGTATGTCCCACATCCAAAGTGCCAAGAGAGAGCTTGCTCTCCCTGTCTTTGAGTACTGTTTTCACTGTCCCGGTTACCTCTTTGCTAACATTCTCTTCAGAGCCGCAGTGAAACCAGGAACCACGTGGAGAAAGCACCCACACTGAAAGTGCCTGGAAGGAACATTGGGGCTTCTTCTCAGTGTCTCTGACATAGGGTTTCACTGTCCCGGGAAAGTCTCTGCTAACACCGTGCAGAGCGCTGTGCCCAATATACAGAAACGTCTTGCGGTATCTCCTACAGGGAAAGTGCCAGGAGGGAATTGTGGAGCTTGTTCTCAGTGTCTCTGAGAATTGCTCTGATTATCTGTGTGACCTCTTTGCTAAGACTCTCCAGAGAGACGTCCTCAAAACAAACACACATCTTGACATATATCCCACATTGATCGCAGTGTCTCCAGAAACGGCATTCAAGGAGCCAGGACCTTTTCTCCCTACACTGTCCATTGAGTTGTCCTCAAAACCAATATACATCCTGCTATATCTCCCACATGGAAAGTGCCAGGAGGGAGAAGTGGGGATTATGTTTAGACTTTCTCGGAACTGCTTCAAATCAACTAGATATCTTTGTGCTGTAAATCTCCCAACAGCCAAACGCAAAAGCAGCAAACATCTCGCTGTATGTCCCACATCCAAAGTGCCAAGAGAGAGCTTGCTCTCCCTGTCTTTGAGTACTGTTTTCACTGTCCCGGTTACCTCTTTGCTAACATTCTCTTCAGAGCCGCAGTGAAACCAGGAACCACGTGGAGAAGGCACCCACACTGAAAGTGCCTGGAAGGAACATTGGGGCTTCTTCTCAGTGTCTCTGACATAGGGTTTCACTGTCCCGGGAAAGTCTCTGCTAACACCGTGCAGAGCGCTGTGCCCAATATAAAGAAACGTCTTGCGGTATCTCCTACAGGGAAAGTGCCAGGAGGGAATTGTGGAGCTTGTTCTCAGTGTCTCTGAGAATTGCTCTGATTATCTGTGTGACCTCTTTGCTAAGACGCTCCAGAGAGCCGTCCTCAAAACAAACACACATCTTGACATATCTCCCACATTGATCGCAGTGTCTCCAGAAACGGCATTCAAGGAGCCAGGAGGTTTTCTCCCTACACTGTCCATTGAGTTGTCCTCAAAACCAATATACATCCTGCTATATCTCCCACATGGAAAGTGCCAGGAGGGAGAAGCGGGGATTATGTTTAGACTTTCTCGGAACTGCTTCAAATCAACTAGATATCTTTGTGCTGTAAATCTCCCAACAGCCAAACGCAAAAGCAGCAAACATCTCGCTGTATGTCCCACATCCAAAGTGCCAAGAGAGAGCTTGCTCTCCCTGTCTTTGAGTACTGTTTTCACTGTCCCGGTTACCTCTTTGCTAACATTCTCTTCAGAGCCGCAGTGAAACCAGGAACCACGTGGAGAAGGCACCCACACTGAAAGTGCCTGGAGGGAACATTGGGGCTTCTTCTCAGTGTCTCTGACATAGGGTTTCACTGTCCCGGGGAAGTCTCTGCTAACACCGTGCAGAGCGCTGTGCCCAATATACAGAAACGTCTTGCGGTATCTCCTACAGGGAAAGTGCCAGGAGGGAATTGCGGAGCTTGTTCTCAGTGTCTCTGAGAATTGCTCTGATTATCTGTGTGACCTCTTTGCTAAGACGCTCCAGAGAGCCGTCCTCAAAACAAACACACATCTTGACATATCTCCCACATTGATCGCAGTGTCTCCAGAAACGGCATTCAAGGAGCCAGGAGGTTTTCTCCCTACACTGTCCATTGAGTTGTCCTCAAAACCAATATACATCCTGCTATATCTCCCACATGGAAAGTGCCAGGAGGGAGAAGCGGGGATTATGTTTAGACTTTCTAGGAACTGCTTCATATCAACTCGATATCATTGTGCTGTAAATCTCCCAACAGCCAAACGCAAAAGCAGCAAACATCTCGCTGTATGTCCCACATCCAAAGTGCCAAGAGAGAGCTTGCTCTCCCTGTCTTTGAGTACTGTTTTCACTGTCCCGGTTACCTCTTTGCTAACATTCTCTTCAGAGCCGCAGTGAAACCAGGAACCACGTGGAGAAGGCACCCACACTGAAAGTGCCTGGAGGGAACATTGGGGCTTCTTCTCAGTGTCTCTGACATAGGGTTTCACTGTCCCGGGAAAGTCTCTGCTAACACCGTGCAGAGCGCTGTGCCCAATATAAAGAAACGTCTTGCGGTATCTCCTACAGGGAAAGTGCCAGGAGGGAATTGTGGAGCTTGTTCTCAGTGTCTCTGAGAATTGCTCTGATTATCTGTGTGACCTCTTTGCTAAGACTCTCCAGAGAGCCGTCCTCAAAACAAACACACATCTTGACATATCTCCCACATTGATCGCAGTGTCTCCAGAAACGGCATTCAAGGAGCCAGGAGGTTTTCTCCCTACACTGTCCATTGAGTTGTCCTCAAAACCAATATACATCCTGCTATATCTCCCACATGGAAAGTGCCAGGAGGGAGAAGCGGGGATTATGTTTAGACTTTCTCGGAACTGCTTCAAATCAACTAGATATCTTTGTGCTGTAAATCTCCCAACAGCCAAACGCAAAAGCAGCAAACATCTCGCTGTATGTCCCACATCCAAAGTGCCAAGAGAGAGCTTGCTCTCCCTGTCTTTGAGTACTGTTTTCACTGTCCCGGTTACCTCTTTGCTAACATTCTCTTCAGAGCCGCAGTGAAACCAGGAACCACGTGGAGAAGGCACCCACACTGAAAGTGCCTGGAGGGAACATTGGGGCTTCTTCTCAGTGTCTCTGACATAGGGTTTCACTGTCCCGGGAAAGTCTCTGCTAACACCGTGCAGAGCGCTGTGCCCAATATACAGAAACGTCTTGCGGTATCTCCTACAGGGAAAGTGCCAGGAGGGAATTGCGGAGCTTGTTCTCAGTGTCTCTGAGAATTGCTCTGATTATCTGTGTGACCTCTTTGCTAAGACGCTCCAGAGAGCCGTCCTCAAAACAAACACACATCTTGACATATCTCCCACATTGATCGCAGTGTCTCCAGAAACGGCATTCAAGGAGCCAGGAGGTTTTCTCCCTACACTGTCCATTGAGTTGTCCTCAAAACCAATATACATCCTGCTATATCTCCCACATGGAAAGTGCCAGGAGGGAGAAGCGGGGATTATGTTTAGACTTTCTAGGAACTGCTTCATATCAACTCGATATCATTGTGCTGTAAATCTCCCAACAGCCAAACGCAAAAGCAGCAAACATCTCGCTGTATGTCCCACATCCAAAGTGCCAAGAGAGAGCTTGCTCTCCCTGTCTTTGAGTACTGTTTTCACTGTCCCGGTTACCTCTTTGCTAACATTCTTTTCAGAGCTGCAGTGAAACCAGGAACCACGTGGAGAAAGCACCCACACTGAAAGTGCCTGGAGGGAACATTGGGGCTTCTTCTCAGTGTCTCTGACATAGGGTTTCACTGTCCCGGGGAAGTCTCTGCTAACACCGTGCAGAGCGCTGTGCCCAATATACAGAAACGTCTTGCGGTATCTCCTACAGGGAAAGTGCCAGGAGGGAATTGCGGAGCTTGTTCTCAGTGTCTCTGAGAATTGCTCTGATTATCTGTGTGACCTCTTTGCTAAGACGCTCCAGAGAGCCGTCCTCAAAACAAACACACATCTTGACATATCTCCCACATTGATCGCAGTGTCTCCAGAAACGGCATTCAAGGAGCCAGGAGGTTTTCTCCCTACACTGTCCATTGAGTTGTCCTCAAAACCAATATACATCCTGCTATATCTCCCACATGGAAAGTGCCAGGAGGGAGAAGCGGGGATTATGTTTAGACTTTCTAGGAACTGCTTCATATCAACTCGATATCATTGTGCTGTAAATCTCCCAACAGCCAAACGCAAAAGCAGCAAACATCTCGCTGTATGTCCCACATCCAAAGTGCCAAGAGAGAGCTTGCTCTCCCTGTCTTTGAGTACTGTTTTCACTGTCCCGGTTACCTCTTTGCTAACATTCTCTTCAGAGCCGCAGTGAAACCAGGAACCACGTGGAGAAGGCACCCACACTGAAAGTGCCTGGAAGGAACATTGGGGCTTCTTCTCAGTGTCTCTGACATAGGGTTTCACTGTCCCGGGAAAGTCTCTGCTAACACCGTGCAGAGCGCTGTGCCCAATATAAAGAAACGTCTTGCGGTATCTCCTACAGGGAAAGTGCCAGGAGGGAATTGTGGAGCTTGTTCTCAGTGTCTCTGAGAATTGCTCTGATTATCTGTGTGACCTCTTTGCTAAGACTCTCCAGAGAGCCGTCCTCAAAACAAACACACATCTTGACATATCTCCCACATTGATCGCAGTGTCTCCAGAAACGGCATTCAAGGAGCCAGGAGGTTTTCTCCCTACACTGTCCATTGAGTTGTCCTCAAAACCAATATACATCCTGCTATATCTCCCACATGGAAAGTGCCAGGAGGGAGAAGTGGGGATTATGTTTAGACTTTCTAGGAACTGCTTCAAATCAACTAGATATCATTGTGCTGTAAATCTCCCAACAGCCAAACGCAAAAGCAGCAAACATCTCGCTGTATGTCCCACATCCAAAGTGCCAAGAGAGAGCTTGCTCTCCCTGTCTTTGAGTACTGTTTTCACTGTCCCGGTTACCTCTTTGCTAACATTCTCTTCAGAGCTGCAGAGAAACCAGGAACCACGTGGAGAAAGCACCCACACTGAAAGTCCCTGGAGGGAACATTGGGGCTTCTTCTCAGTGTCTCTGACATAGGGTTTCACTGTCCCGGGAAAGTCTCTGCTAACACCGTGCAGAGCGCTGTGCCCAATATACAGAAACGTCTTGCGGTATCTCCTACAGGGAAAGTGCCAGGAGGGAATTGCGGAGCTTGTTCTCAGTGTCTCTGAGAATTGCTCTGATTATCTGTGTGACCTCTTTGCTAAGACTCTCCAGAGAGCCGTCCTCAAAACAAACACACATCTTGACATATCTCCCACATTGATCGCAGTGTCTCCAGAAACGGCATTCAAGGAGCCAGGAGGTTTTCTCCCTACACTGTCCATTGAGTTGTCCTCAAAACCAATATACATCCTGCTATATCTCCCACATGGAAAGTGCCAGGAGGGAGAAGTGGGGATTATGTTTAGACTTTCTCGGAACTGCTTCAAATCAACTCGATATCTTTGTGCTGTAAATCTCCCAACAGCCAAACGCAAAAGCAGCAAACATCTCGCTGTATGTCCCACATCCAAAGTGCCAAGAGAGAGCTTGCTCTCCCTGTCTTTGAGTACTGTTTTCACTGTCCCGGTTACCTCTTTGCTAACATTCTTTTCAGAGCTGCAGTGAAACCAGGAACCACGTGGAGAAAGCACCCACACTGAAAGTGCCTGGAGGGAACATTGGGGCTTCTTCTCAGTGTCTCTGACATAGGGTTTCACTGTCCCGGGGAAGTCTCTGCTAACACCGTGCAGAGCGCTGTGCCCAATATACAGAAACGTCTTGCGGTATCTCCTACAGGGAAAGTGCCAGGAGGGAATTGCGGAGCTTGTTCTCAGTGTCTCTGAGAATTGCTCTGATTATCTGTGTGACCTCTTTGCTAAGACGCTCCAGAGAGCCGTCCTCAAAACAAACACACATCTTGACATATCTCCCACATTGATCGCAGTGTCTCCAGAAACGGCATTCAAGGAGCCAGGAGGTTTTCTCCCTACACTGTCCATTGAGTTGTCCTCAAAACCAATATACATCCTGCTATATCTCCCACATGGAAAGTGCCAGGAGGGAGAAGCGGGGATTATGTTTAGACTTTCTAGGAACTGCTTCATATCAACTCGATATCATTGTGCTGTAAATCTCCCAACAGCCAAACGCAAAAGCAGCAAACATCTCGCTGTATGTCCCACATCCAAAGTGCCAAGAGAGAGCTTGCTCTCCCTGTCTTTGAGTACTGTTTTCACTGTCCCGGTTACCTCTTTGCTAACATTCTCTTCAGAGCCGCAGTGAAACCAGGAACCACGTGGAGAAGGCACCCACACTGAAAGTGCCTGGAAGGAACATTGGGGCTTCTTCTCAGTGTCTCTGACATAGGGTTTCACTGTCCCGGGAAAGTCTCTGCTAACACCGTGCAGAGCGCTGTGCCCAATATAAAGAAACGTCTTGCGGTATCTCCTACAGGGAAAGTGCCAGGAGGGAATTGTGGAGCTTGTTCTCAGTGTCTCTGAGAATTGCTCTGATTATCTGTGTGACCTCTTTGCTAAGACTCTCCAGAGAGCCGTCCTCAAAACAAACACACATCTTGACATATCTCCCACATTGATCGCAGTGTCTCCAGAAACGGCATTCAAGGAGCCAGGAGGTTTTCTCCCTACACTGTCCATTGAGTTGTCCTCAAAACCAATATACATCCTGCTATATCTCCCACATGGAAAGTGCCAGGAGGGAGAAGCGGGGATTATGTTTAGACTTTCTAGGAACTGCTTCAAATCAACTAGATATCATTGTGCTGTAAATCTCCCAACAGCCAAACGCAAAAGCAGCAAACATCTCGCTGTATGTCCCACATCCAAAGTGCCAAGAGAGAGCTTGCTCTCCCTGTCTTTGAGTACTGTTTTCACTGTCCCGGTTACCTCTTTGCTAACATTCTCTTCAGAGCTGCAGAGAAACCAGGAACCACGTGGAGAAGGCACCCACACTGAAAGTGCCTGGAGGGAACATTGGGGCTTCTTCTCAGTGTCTCTGACATAGGGTTTCACTGTCCCGGGGAAGTCTCTGCTAACACCGTGCAGAGCGCTGTGCCCAATATACAGAAACGTCTTGCGGTATCTCCTACAGGGAAAGTGCCAGGAGGGAATTGCGGAGCTTGTTCTCAGTGTCTCTGAGAATTGCTCTGATTATCTGTGTGACCTCTTTGCTAAGACTCTCCAGAGAGCCGTCCTCAAAACAAACACACATCTTGACATATCTCCCACATTGATCGCAGTGTCTCCAGAAACGGCATTCAAGGAGCCAGGAGGTTTTCTCCCTACACTGTCCATTGAGTTGTCCTCAAAACCAATATACATCCTGCTATATCTCCCACATGGAAAGTGCCAGGAGGGAGAAGTGGGGATTATGTTTAGACTTTCTAGGAACTGCTTCAAATCAACTAGATATCATTGTGCTGTAAATCTCCCAACAGCCAAACGCAAAAGCAGCAAACATCTCGCTGTATGTCCCACATCCAAAGTGCCAAGAGAGAGCTTGCTCTCCCTGTCTTTGAGTACTGTTTTCACTGTCCCGGTTACCTCTTTGCTAACATTCTCTTCAGAGCTGCAGAGAAACCAGGAACCATGTGGAGAAAGCACCCACACTGAAAGTCCCTGGAGGGAACATTGGGGCTTCTTCTCAGTGCCTCTGACATAGGGTTTCACTGTCCCGGGGAAGTCTCTGCTAACACCGTGCAGAGCGCTGTGCCCAATATACAGAAACGTCTTGCGGTATCTCCTACAGGGAAAGTGCCAGGAGGGAATTGAGGAGCTTGTTCTCAGTGTCTCTGAGAATTGCTCTGATTATCTGTGTGACCTCTTTGCTAAGACGCTCCAGAGAGCCGTCCTCAAAACAAACACACATCTTGACATATCTCCCACATTGATCGCAGTGTCTCCAGAAACGGCATTCAAGGAGCCAGGAGGTTTTCTCCCTACACTGTCCATTGAGTTGTCCTCAAAACCAATATACATCCTGCTATATCTCCCACATGGAAAGTGCCAGGAGGGAGAAGTGGGGATTATGTTTAGACTTTCTCGGAACTGCTTCAAATCAACTCGATATCTTTGTGCTGTAAATCTCCCAACAGCCAAACGCAAAAGCAGCAAACATCTCGCTGTATGTCCCACATCCAAAGTGCCAAGAGAGAGCTTGCTCTCCCTGTCTTTGAGTACTGTTTTCACTGTCCCGGTTACCTCTTTGCTAACATTCTTTTCAGAGCTGCAGTGAAACCAGGAACCACGTGGAGAAAGCACCCACACTGAAAGTGCCTGGAGGGAACATTGGGGCTTCTTCTCAGTGTCTCTGACATAGGGTTTCACTGTCCCGGGGAAGTCTCTGCTAACACCGTGCAGAGCGCTGTGCCCAATATACAGAAACGTCTTGCGGTATCTCCTACAGGGAAAGTGCCAG
Source organism: Larus michahellis (assembly GCF_964199755.1). Classification (NCBI taxonomy): domain Eukaryota; kingdom Metazoa; phylum Chordata; class Aves; order Charadriiformes; family Laridae; genus Larus; species Larus michahellis. Next base: position 427,358 of record NW_027436048.1, read on the forward strand.
GAGGGAATTGCGGAGCTTGTTCTCAGTGTCTCTGAGAATTGCTCTGATTATCTGTGTGACCTCTTTGCTAAGACGCTCCAGAGAGCCGTCCTCAAAACAAACACACATCTTGACATATCTCCCACATTGATCGCAGTGTCTCCAGAAACGGCATTCAAGGAGCCAGGAGGTTTTCTCCCTACACTGTCCATTGAGTTGTCCTCAAAACCAATATACATCCTGCTATATCTCCCACATGGAAAGTGCCAGGAGGGAGAAGCGGGGATTATGTTTAGACTTTCTAGGAACTGCTTCATATCAACTCGATATCATTGTGCTGTAAATCTCCCAACAGCCAAACGCAAAAGCAGCAAACATCTCGCTGTATGTCCCACATCCAAAGTGCCAAGAGAGAGCTTGCTCTCCCTGTCTTTGAGTACTGTTTTCACTGTCCCGGTTACCTCTTTGCTAACATTCTCTTCAGAGCCGCAGTGAAACCAGGAACCACGTGGAGAAGGCACCCACACTGAAAGTGCCTGGAAGGAACATTGGGGCTTCTTCTCAGTGTCTCTGACATAGGGTTTCACTGTCCCGGGAAAGTCTCTGCTAACACCGTGCAGAGCGCTGTGCCCAATATAAAGAAACGTCTTGCGGTATCTCCTACAGGGAAAGTGCCAGGAGGGAATTGTGGAGCTTGTTCTCAGTGTCTCTGAGAATTGCTCTGATTATCTGTGTGACCTCTTTGCTAAGACTCTCCAGAGAGCCGTCCTCAAAACAAACACACATCTTGACATATCTCCCACATTGATCGCAGTGTCTCCAGAAACGGCATTCAAGGAGCCAGGAGGTTTTCTCCCTACACTGTCCATTGAGTTGTCCTCAAAACCAATATACATCCTGCTATATCTCCCACATGGAAAGTGCCAGGAGGGAGAAGCGGGGATTATGTTTAGACTTTCTAGGAACTGCTTCAAATCAACTAGATATCATTGTGCTGTAAATCTCCCAACAGCCAAACGCAAAAGCAGCAAACATCTCGCTGTATGTCCCACATCCAAAGTGCCAAGAGAGAGCTTGCTCTCCCTGTCTTTGAGTACTGTTTTCACTGTCCCGGTTACCTCTTTGCTAACATTCTCTTCAGAGCTGCAGAGAAACCAGGAACCACGTGGAGAAGGCACCCACACTGAAAGTGCCTGGAGGGAACATTGGGGCTTCTTCTCAGTGTCTCTGACATAGGGTTTCACTGTCCCGGGGAAGTCTCTGCTAACACCGTGCAGAGCGCTGTGCCCAATATACAGAAACGTCTTGCGGTATCTCCTACAGGGAAAGTGCCAGGAGGGAATTGCGGAGCTTGTTCTCAGTGTCTCTGAGAATTGCTCTGATTATCTGTGTGACCTCTTTGCTAAGACTCTCCAGAGAGCCGTCCTCAAAACAAACACACATCTTGACATATCTCCCACATTGATCGCAGTGTCTCCAGAAACGGCATTCAAGGAGCCAGGAGGTTTTCTCCCTACACTGTCCATTGAGTTGTCCTCAAAACCAATATACATCCTGCTATATCTCCCACATGGAAAGTGCCAGGAGGGAGAAGTGGGGATTATGTTTAGACTTTCTAGGAACTGCTTCAAATCAACTAGATATCATTGTGCTGTAAATCTCCCAACAGCCAAACGCAAAAGCAGCAAACATCTCGCTGTATGTCCCACATCCAAAGTGCCAAGAGAGAGCTTGCTCTCCCTGTCTTTGAGTACTGTTTTCACTGTCCCGGTTACCTCTTTGCTAACATTCTCTTCAGAGCTGCAGAGAAACCAGGAACCATGTGGAGAAAGCACCCACACTGAAAGTCCCTGGAGGGAACATTGGGGCTTCTTCTCAGTGCCTCTGACATAGGGTTTCACTGTCCCGGGGAAGTCTCTGCTAACACCGTGCAGAGCGCTGTGCCCAATATACAGAAACGTCTTGCGGTATCTCCTACAGGGAAAGTGCCAGGAGGGAATTGAGGAGCTTGTTCTCAGTGTCTCTGAGAATTGCTCTGATTATCTGTGTGACCTCTTTGCTAAGACGCTCCAGAGAGCCGTCCTCAAAACAAACACACATCTTGACATATCTCCCACATTGATCGCAGTGTCTCCAGAAACGGCATTCAAGGAGCCAGGAGGTTTTCTCCCTACACTGTCCATTGAGTTGTCCTCAAAACCAATATACATCCTGCTATATCTCCCACATGGAAAGTGCCAGGAGGGAGAAGTGGGGATTATGTTTAGACTTTCTCGGAACTGCTTCAAATCAACTCGATATCTTTGTGCTGTAAATCTCCCAACAGCCAAACGCAAAAGCAGCAAACATCTCGCTGTATGTCCCACATCCAAAGTGCCAAGAGAGAGCTTGCTCTCCCTGTCTTTGAGTACTGTTTTCACTGTCCCGGTTACCTCTTTGCTAACATTCTCTTCAGAGCCGCAGTGAAACCAGGAACCACGTGGAGAAAGCACCCACACTGAAAGTGCCTGGAGGGAACATTGGGGCTTCTTCTCAGTGTCTCTGACATAGGGTTTCACTGTCCCGGGAAAGTCTCTGCTAACACCGTGCAGAGCGCTGTGCCCAATATACAGAAACGTCTTGCGGTATCTCCTACAGGGAAAGTGCCAGGAGGGAATTGCGGAGCTTGTTCTCAGTGTCTCTGAGAATTGCTCTGATTATCTGTGTGACCTCTTTGCTAAGACGCTCCAGAGAGCCGTCCTCAAAACAAACACACATCTTGACATATCTCCCACATTGATCGCAGTGTCTCCAGAAACGGCATTCAAGGAGCCAGGAGGTTTTCTCCCTACACTGTCCATTGAGTTGTCCTCAAAACCAATATACATCCTGCTATATCTCCCACATGGAAAGTGCCAGGAGGGAGAAGTGGGGATTATGTTTAGACTTTCTCGGAACTGCTTCAAATCAACTAGATATCTTTGTGCTGTAAATCTCCCAACAGCCAAACGCAAAAGCAGCAAACATCTCGCTGTATGTCCCACATCCAAAGTGCCAAGAGAGAGCTTGCTCTCCCTGTCTTTGAGTACTGTTTTCACTGTCCCGGTTACCTCTTTGCTAACATTCTCTTCAGAGCCGCAGTGAAACCAGGAACCACGTGGAGAAGGCACCCACACTGAAAGTGCCTGGAGGGAACATTGGGGCTTCTTCTCAGTGTCTCTGACATAGGGTTTCACTGTCCCGGGGAAGTCTCTGCTAACACCGTGCAGAGCGCTGTGCCCAATATACAGAAACGTCTTGCGGTATCTCCTACAGGGAAAGTGCCAGGAGGGAATTGCGGAGCTTGTTCTCAGTGTCTCTGAGAATTGCTCTGATTATCTGTGTGACCTCTTTGCTAAGACGCTCCAGAGAGCCGTCCTCAAAACAAACACACATCTTGACATATCTCCCACATTGATCGCAGTGTCTCCAGAAACGGCATTCAAGGAGCCAGGAGGTTTTCTCCCTACACTGTCCATTGAGTTGTCCTCAAAACCAATATACATCCTGCTATATCTCCCACATGGAAAGTGCCAGGAGGGAGAAGTGGGGATTATGTTTAGACTTTCTCAGAACTGCTTCAAATCAACTCGATATCTTTGTGCTGTAAATCTCCCAACAGCCAAACGCAAAAGCAGCAAACATCTCGCTGTATGTCCCACATCCAAAGTGCCAAGAGAGAGCTTGCTCTCCCTGTCTTTGAGTACTGTTTTCACTGTCCCGGTTACCTCTTTGCTAACATTCTCTTCAGAGCCGCAGTGAAACCAGGAACCACGTGGAGAAGGCACCCACACTGAAAGTGCCTGGAGGGAACATTGGGGCTTCTTCTCAGTGTCTCTGACATAGGGTTTCACTGTCCCGGGAAAGTCTCTGCTAACACCGTGCAGAGCGCTGTGCCCAATATACAGAAACGTCTTGCGGTATCTCCTACAGGGAAAGTGCCAGGAGGGAATTGTGGAGCTTGTTCTCAGTGTCTCTGAGAATTGCTCTGATTATCTGTGAGACCTCTTTGCTAAGACTCTCCAGAGAGCCGTCCTCAAAACAAACACACATCTTGACATATCTCCCACATTGATCGCAGTGTCTCCAGAAACGGCATTCAAGGAGCCAGGACCTTTTCTCCCTACACTGTCCATTGAGTTGTCCTCAAAACCAATATACATCCTGCTATATCTCCCACATGGAAAGTGCCAGGAGGGAGAAGCGGGGATTATGTTTAGACTTTCTCGGAACTGCTTCAAATCAACTAGATATCTTTGTGCTGTAAATCTCCCAACAGCCAAACGCAAAAGCAGCAAACATCTCGCTGTATGTCCCACATCCAAAGTGCCAAGAGAGAGCTTGCTCTCCCTGTCTTTGAGTACTGTTTTCACTGTCCCGGTTACCTCTTTGCTAACATTCTCTTCAGAGCCGCAGTGAAACCAGGAACCACGTGGAGAAGGCACCCACACTGAAAGTGCCTGGAGGGAACATTGGGGCTTCTTCTCAGTGTCTCTGACATAGGGTTTCACTGTCCCGGGGAAGTCTCTGCTAACACCGTGCAGAGCGCTGTGCCCAATATACAGAAACGTCTTGCGGTATCTCCTACAGGGAAAGTGCCAGGAGGGAATTGCGGAGCTTGTTCTCAGTGTCTCTGAGAATTGCTCTGATTATCTGTGTGACCTCTTTGCTAAGACTCTCCAGAGAGCCGTCCTCAAAACAAACACACATCTTGACATATCTCCCACATTGATCGCAGTGTCTCCAGAAACGGCATTCAAGGAGCCAGGAGGTTTTCTCCCTACACTGTCCATTGAGTTGTCCTCAAAACCAATATACATCCTGCTATATCTCCCACATGGAAAGTGCCAGGAGGGAGAAGTGGGGATTATGTTTAGACTTTCTCGGAACTGCTTCAAATCAACTCGATATCTTTGTGCTGTAAATCTCCCAACAGCCAAACGCAAAAGCAGCAAACATCTCGCTGTATGTCCCACATCCAAAGTGCCAAGAGAGAGCTTGCTCTCCCTGTCTTTGAGTACTGTTTTCACTGTCCCGGTTACCTCTTTGCTAGCATTCTCTTCAGAGCCGCAGTGAAACCAGGAACCACGTGGAGAAGGCACCCACACTGAAAGTGCCTGGAGGGAACATTGGGGCTTCTTCTCAGTGTCTCTGACATAGGGTTTCACTGTCCCGGGGAAGTCTCTGCTAACACCGTGCAGAGCGCTGTGCCCAATATACAGAAACGTCTTGCGGTATCTCCTACAGGGAAAGTGCCAGGAGGGAATTGCGGAGCTTGTTCTCAGTGTCTCTGAGAATTGCTCTGATTATCTGTGTGACCTCTTTGCTAAGACTCTCCAGAGAGCCGTCCTCAAAACAAACACACATCTTGACATATCTCCCACATTGATCGCAGTGTCTCCAGAAACGGCATTCAAGGAGCCAGGAGGTTTTCTCCCTACACTGTCCATTGAGTTGTCCTCAAAACCAATATACATCCTGCTATATCTCCCACATGGAAAGTGCCAGGAGGGAGAAGTGGGGATTATGTTTAGACTTTCTCGGAACTGCTTCAAATCAACTCGATATCTTTGTGCTGTAAATCTCCCAACAGCCAAACGCAAAAGCAGCAAACATCTCGCTGTATGTCCCACATCCAAAGTGCCAAGAGAGAGCTTGCTCTCCCTGTCTTTGAGTACTGTTTTCACTGTCCCGGTTACCTCTTTGCTAACATTCTCTTCAGAGCCGCAGTGAAACCAGGAACCACGTGGAGAAAGCAACCACACTGAAAGTGCCTGGAGGGAACATTGGGGCTTCTTCTCAGTGTCTCTGACATAGGGTTTCACTGTCCCGGGAAAGTCTCTGCTAACACCGTGCAGAGCGCTGTGCCCAATATACAGAAACGTCTTGCGGTATCTCCTACAGGGAAAGTGCCAGGAGGGAATTGTGGAGCTTGTTCTCAGTGTCTCTGAGAATTGCTCTGATTATCTGTGTGACCTCTTTGCTAAGACTCTCCAGAGAGCCGTCCTCAAAACAAACACACATCTTGACATATCTCCCACATTGATCGCAGTGTCTCCAGAAACGGCATTCAAGGAGCCAGGACCTTTTCTCCCTACACTGTCCATTGAGTTGTCCTCAAAACCAATATACATCCTGCTATATCTCCCACATGGAAAGTGCCAGGAGGGAGAAGTGGGGATTATGTTTAGACTTTCTCGGAACTGCTTCAAATCAACTAGATATCTTTGTGCTGTAAATCTCCCAACAGCCAAACGCAAAAGCAGCAAACATCTCGCTGTATGTCCCACATCCAAAGTGCCAAGAGAGAGCTTGCTCTCCCTGTCTTTGAGTACTGTTTTTACTGTCCCGGTTACCTCTTTGCTAGCATTCTCTTCAGAGCCGCAGTGAAACCAGGAACCACGTGGAGAAGGCACCCACACTGAAAGTGCCTGGAGGGAACATTGGGGCTTCTTCTCAGTGTCTCTGACATAGGGTTTCACTGTCCCGGGGAAGTCTCTGCTAACACCGTGCAGAGCGCTGTGCCCAATATACAGAAACGTCTTGCGGTATCTCCTACAGGGAAAGTGCCAGGAGGGAATTGCGGAGCTTGTTCTCAGTGTCTCTGAGAATTGCTCTGATTATCTGTGTGACCTCTTTGCTAAGACTCTCCAGAGAGCCGTCCTCAAAACAAACACACATCTTGACATATCTCCCACATTGATCGCAGTGTCTCCAGAAACGGCATTCAAGGAGCCAGGACCTTTTCTCCCTACACTGTCCATTGAGTTGTCCTCAAAACCAATATACATCCTGCTATATCTCCCACATGGAAAGTGCCAGGAGGGAGAAGCGGGGATTATGTTTAGACTTTCTCGGAACTGCTTCAAATCAACTAGATATCTTTGTGCTGTAAATCTCCCAACAGCCAAACGCAAAAGCAGCAAACATCTCGCTGTATGTCCCACATCCAAAGTGCCAAGAGAGAGCTTGCTCTCCCTGTCTTTGAGTACTGTTTTCACTGTCCCGGTTACCTCTTTGCTAACATTCTCTTCAGAGCCGCAGTGAAACCAGGAACCACGTGGAGAAGGCACCCACACTGAAAGTGCCTGGAGGGAACATTGGGGCTTCTTCTCAGTGTCTCTGACATAGGGTTTCACTGTCCCGGGAAAGTCTCTGCTAACACCGTGCAGAGCGCTGTGCCCAATATACAGAAACGTCTTGCGGTATCTCCTACAGGGAAAGTGCCAGGAGGGAATTGTGGAGCTTGTTCTCAGTGTCTCTGAGAATTGCTCTGATTATCTGTGTGACCTCTTTGCTAAGACTCTCCAGAGAGCCATCCTCAAAACAAACACACATCTTGACATATCTCCCACATTGATCGCAGTGTCTCCAGAAACGGCATTCAAGGAGCCAGGAGGTTTTCTCCCTACACTGTCCATTGAGTTGTCCTCAAAACCAATATACATCCTGCTATATCTCCCACATGGAAAGTGCCAGGAGGGAGAAGTGGGGATTATGTTTAGACTTTCTCGGAACTGCTTCAAATCAACTAGATATCTTTGTGCTGTAAATCTCCCAACAGCCAAACGCAAAAGCAGCAAACATCTCGCTGTATGTCCCACATCCAAAGTGCCAAGAGAGAGCTTGCTCTCCCTGTCTTTGAGTACTGTTTTCACTGTCCCGGTTACCTCTTTGCTAACATTCTCTTCAGAGCCGCAGTGAAACCAGGAACCACGTGGAGAAAGCAACCACACTGAAAGTGCCTGGAGGGAACATTGGGGCTTCTTCTCAGTGTCTCTGACATAGGGTTTCACTGTCCCGGGAAAGTCTCTGCTAACACCGTGCAGAGCGCTGTGCCCAATATACAGAAACGTCTTGCGGTATCTCCTACAGGGAAAGTGCCAGGAGGGAATTGTGGAGCTTGTTCTCAGTGTCTCTGAGAATTGCTCTGATTATCTGTGTGACCTCTTTGCTAAGACTCTCCAGAGAGCCGTCCTCAAAACAAACACGCATCTTGACATATCTCCCACATTGATCGCAGTGTCTCCAGAAACGGCATTCAAGGAGCCAGGACCTTTTCTCCCTACACTGTCCATTGAGTTGTCCTCAAAACCAATATACATCCTGCTATATCTCCCACATGGAAAGTGCCAGGAGGGAGAAGTGGGGATTATGTTTAGACTTTCTCGGAACTGCTTCAAATCAACTAGATATCTTTGTGCTGTAAATCTCCCAACAGCCAAACGCAAAAGCAGCAAACATCTCGCTGTATGTCCCACATCCAAAGTGCCAAGAGAGAGCTTGCTCTCCCTGTCTTTGAGTACTGTTTTCACTGTCCCGGTTACCTCTTTGCTAACATTCTCTTCAGAGCCGCAGTGAAACCAGGAACCACGTGGAGAAGGCACCCACACTGAAAGTGCCTGGAGGGAACATTGGGGCTTCTTCTCAGTGTCTCTGACATAGGGTTTCACTGTCCCGGGAAAGTCTCTGCTAACACCGTGCAGAGCGCTGTGCCCAATATACAGAAACGTCTTGCGGTATCTCCTACAGGGAAAGTGCCAGGAGGGAATTGTCGAGCTTGTTCTCAGTGTCTCTGAGAATTGCTCTGATTATCTGTGTGACCTCTTTGCTAAGACTCTCCAGAGAGCCGTCCTCAAAACAAACACACATCTTGACATATCTCCCACATTGATCGCAGTGTTTCCAGAAACGGCATTCAAGGAGCCAGGACCTTTTCTCCCTACACTGTCCATTGAGTTGTCCTCAAAACCAATATACATCCTGCTATATCTCCCACATGGAAAGTGCCAGGAGGGAGAAGTGGGGATTATGTTTAGACTTTCTCGGAACTGCTTCAAATCAACTAGATATCTTTGTGCTGTAAATCTCCCAACAGCCAAACGCAAAAGCAGCAAACATCTCGCTGTATGTCCCACATCCAAAGTGCCAAGAGAGAGCTTGCTCTCCCTGTCTTTGAGTACTGTTTTCACTGTCCCGGTTACCTCTTTGCTAACATTCTCTTCAGAGCCGCAGTGAAACCAGGAACCACGTGGAGAAAGCAACCACACTGAAAGTGCCTGGAGGGAACATTGGGGCTTCTTCTCAGTGTCTCTGACATAGGGTTTCACTGTCCCGGGAAAGTCTCTGCTAACACCGTGCAGAGCGCTGTGCCCAATATACAGAAACGTCTTGCGGTATCTCCTACAGGGAAAGTGCCAGGAGGGAATTGTGGAGCTTGTTCTCAGTGTCTCTGAGAATTGCTCTGATTATCTGTGTGACCTCTTTGCTAAGACTCTCCAGAGAGCCGTCCTCAAAACAAACACACATCTTGACATATCTCCCACATTGATCGCAGTGTCTCCAGAAACGGCATTCAAGGAGCCAGGACCTTTTCTCCCTACACTGTCCATTGAGTTGTCCTCAAAACCAATATACATCCTGCTATATCTCCCACATGGAAAGTGCCAGGAGGGAGAAGCGGGGATTATGTTTAGACTTTCTCGGAACTGCTTCAAATCAACTAGATATCTTTGTGCTGTAAATCTCCCAACAGCCAAACGCAAAAGCAGCAAACATCTCGCTGTATGTCCCACATCCAAAGTGCCAAGAGAGAGCTTGCTCTCCCTGTCTTTGAGTACTGTTTTCACTGTCCCGGTTACCTCTTTGCTAACATTCTCTTCAGAGCCGCAGTGAAACCAGGAACCACGTGGAGAAGGCACCCACACTGAAAGTGCCTGGAGGGAACATTGGGGCTTCTTCTCAGTGTCTCTGACATAGGGTTTCACTGTCCCGGGAAAGTCTCTGCTAACACCGTGCAGAGCGCTGTGCCCAATATACAGAAACGTCTTGCGGTATCTCCTACAGGGAAAGTGCCAGGAGGGAATTGCGGAGCTTGTTCTCAGTGTCTCTGAGAATTGCTCTGATTATCTGTGTGACCTCTTTGCTAAGACTCTCCAGAGAGCCATCCTCAAAACAAACACACATCTTGACATATCTCCCACATTGATCGCAGTGTCTCCAGAAACGGCATTCAAGGAGCCAGGAGGTTTTCTCCCTACACTGTCCATTGAGTTGTCCTCAAAACCAATATACATCCTGCTATATCTCCCACATGGAAAGTGCCAGGAGGGAGAAGTGGGGATTATGTTTAGACTTTCTCGGAACTGCTTCAAATCAACTAGATATCTTTGTGCTGTAAATCTCCCAACAGCCAAACGCAAAAGCAGCAAACATCTCGCTGTATGTCCCACATCCAAAGTGCCAAGAGAGAGCTTGGTCTCCCTGTCTTTGAGTACTGTTTTCACTGTCCCGGTTACCTCTTTGCTAACATTCTCTTCAGAGCCGCAGTGAAACCAGGAACCACGTGGAGAAAGCAACCACACTGAAAGTGCCTGGAGGGAACATTGGGGCTTCTTCTCAGTGTCTCTGACATAGGGTTTCACTGTCCCGGGAAAGTCTCTGCTAACACCGTGCAGAGCGCTGTGCCCAATATACAGAAACGTCTTGCGGTATCTCCTACAGGGAAAGTGCCAGGAGGGAATTGTGGAGCTTGTTCTCAGTGTCTCTGAGAATTGCTCTGATTATCTGTGTGACCTCTTTGCTAAGACTCTCCAGAGAGCCGTCCTCAAAACAAACACGCATCTTGACATATCTCCCACATTGATCGCAGTGTCTCCAGAAACGGCATTCAAGGAGCCAGGACCTTTTCTCCCTACACTGTCCATTGAGTTGTCCTCAAAACCAATATACATCCTGCTATATCTCCCACATGGAAAGTGCCAGGAGGGAGAAGTGGGGATTATGTTTAGACTTTCTCGGAACTGCTTCAAATCAACTAGATATCTTTGTGCTGTAAATCTCCCAACAGCCAAACGCAAAAGCAGCAAACATCTCGCTGTATGTCCCACATCCAAAGTGCCAAGAGAGAGCTTGCTCTCCCTGTCTTTGAGTACTGTTTTCACTGTCCCGGTTACCTCTTTGCTAACATTCTCTTCAGAGCCGCAGTGAAACCAGGAACCACGTGGAGAAGGCACCCACACTGAAAGTGCCTGGAGGGAACATTGGGGCTTCTTCTCAGTGTCTCTGACATAGGGTTTCACTGTCCCGGGAAAGTCTCTGCTAACACCGTGCAGAGCGCTGTGCCCAATATACAGAAACGTCTTGCGGTATCTCCTACAGGGAAAGTGCCAGGAGGGAATTGCGGAGCTTGTTCTCAGTGTCTCTGAGAATTGCTCTGATTATCTGTGTGACCTCTTTGCTAAGACTCTCCAGAGAGCCGTCCTCAAAACAAACACACATCTTGACATATCTCCCACATTGATCGCAGTGTTTCCAGAAACGGCATTCAAGGAGCCAGGACCTTTTCTCCCTACACTGTCCATTGAGTTGTCCTCAAAACCAATATACATCCTGCTATATCTCCCACATGGAAAGTGCCAGGAGGGAGAAGCGGGGATTATGTTTAGACTTTCTCGGAACTGCTTCAAATCAACTAGATATCTTTGTGCTGTAAATCTCCCAACAGCCAAACGCAAAAGCAGCAAACATCTCGCTGTATGTCCCACATCCAAAGTGCCAAGAGAGAGCTTGCTCTCCCTGTCTTTGAGTACTGTTTTCACTGTCCCGGTTACCTCTTTGCTAACATTCTCTTCAGAGCCGCAGTGAAACCAGGAACCACGTGGAGAAGGCACCCACACTGAAAGTGCCTGGAGGGAACATTGGGGCTTCTTCTCAGTGTCTCTGACATAGGGTTTCACTGTCCCGGGAAAGTCTCTGCTAACACCGTGCAGAGCGCTGTGCCCAATATAAAGAAACGTCTTGCGGTATCTCCTACAGGGAAAGTGCCAGGAGGGAATTGTGGAGCTTGTTCTCAGTGTCTCTGAGAATTGCTCTGATTATCTGTGTGACCTCTTTGCTAAGACTCTCCAGAGAGCCGTCCTCAAAACAAACACACATCTTGACATATCTCCCACATTGATCGCAGTGTCTCCAGAAACGGCATTCAAGGAGCCAGGAGGTTTTCTCCCTACACTGTCCATTGAGTTGTCCTCAAAACCAACATACATCCTGCTATATCTCCCACATGGAAAGTGCCAGGAGGGAGAAGTGGGGATTATGTTTAGACTTTCTCGGAACTGCTTCAAATCAACTAGATATCTTTGTGCTGTAAATCTCCCAACAGCCAAACGCAAAAGCAGCAAACATCTCGCTGTATGTCCCACATCCAAAGTGCCAAGAGAGAGCTTGCTCTCCCTGTCTTTGAGTACTGTTTTCACTGTCCCGGTTACCTCTTTGCTAACATTCTCTTCAGAGCCGCAGTGAAACCAGGAACCCCGTGGAGAAAGCACCCACACTGAAAGTGCCTGGAGGGAACATTGGGGCTTCTTCTCAGTGTCTCTGACATAGGGTTTCACTGTCCCGGGAAAGTCTCTGCTAACACCGTGCAGAGCGCTGTGCCCAATATACAGAAACGTCTTGCGGTATCTCCTACAGGGAAAGTGCCAGGAGGGAATTGTGGAGCTTGTTCTCAGTGTCTCTGAGAATTGCTCTGATTATCTGTGTGACCTCTTTGCTAAGACTCTCCAGAGAGCCGTCCTCAAAACAAACACACATCTTGACATATCTCCCACATTGATCGCAGTGTCTCCAGAAACGGCATTCAAGGAGCCAGGACCTTTTCTCCCTACACTGTCCATTGAGTTGTCCTCAAAACCAGTATACATCCTGCTATATCTCCCACATGGAAAGTGCCAGGAGGGAGAAGCGGGGATTATGTTTAGACTTTCTCGGAACTGCTTCAAATCAACTAGATATCTTTGTGCTGTAAATCTCCCAACAGCCAAACGCAAAAGCAGCAAACATCTCGCTGTATGTCCCACATCCAAAGTGCCAAGAGAGAGCTTGCTCTCCCTGTCTTTGAGTACTGTTTTCACTGTCCCGGTTACCTCTTTGCTAACATTCTCTTCAGAGCCGCAGTGAAACCAGGAACCACGTGGAGAAGGCACCCACACTGAAAGTGCCTGGAGGGAACATTGGGGCTTCTTCTCAGTGTCTCTGACATAGGGTTTCACTGTCCCGGGAAAGTCTCTGCTAACACCGTGCAGAGCGCTGTGCCCAATATACAGAAACGTCTTGCGGTATCTCCTACAGGGAAAGTGCCAGGAGGGAATTGCGGAGCTTGTTCTCAGTGTCTCTGAGAATTGCTCTGATTATCTGTGTGACCTCTTTGCTAAGACTCTCCAGAGAGCCATCCTCAAAACAAACACACATCTTGACATATCTCCCACATTGATCGCAGTGTCTCCAGAAACGGCATTCAAGGAGCCAGGAGGTTTTCTCCCTACACTGTCCATTGAGTTGTCCTCAAAACCAATATACATCCTGCTATATCTCCCACATGGAAAGTGCCAGGAGGGAGAAGTGGGGATTATGTTTAGACTTTCTCGGAACTGCTTCAAATCAACTAGATATCTTTGTGCTGTAAATCTCCCAACAGCCAAACGCAAAAGCAGCAAACATCTCGCTGTATGTCCCACATCCAAAGTGCCAAGAGAGAGCTTGCTCTCCCTGTCTTTGAGTACTGTTTTCACTGTCCCGGTTACCTCTTTGCTAACATTCTCTTCAGAGCCGCAGTGAAACCAGGAACCACGTGGAGAAGGCACCCACACTGAAAGTGCCTGGAGGGAACATTGGGGCTTCTTCTCAGTGTCTCTGACATAGGGTTTCACTGTCCCGGGAAAGTCTCTGCTAACACCGTGCAGAGCGCTGTGCCCAATATACAGAAACGTCTTGCGGTATCTCCTACAGGGAAAGTGCCAGGAGGGAATTGCGGAGCTTGTTCTCAGTGTCTCTGAGAATTGCTCTGATTATCTGTGTGACCTCTTTGCTAAGACTCTCCAGAGAGCCGTCCTCAAAACAAACACACATCTTGACATATCTCCCACATTGATCGCAGTGTCTCCAGAAACGGCATTCAAGGAGCCAGGACCTTTTCTCCCTACACTGTCCATTGAGTTGTCCTCAAAACCAGTATACATCCTGCTATATCTCCCACATGGAAAGTGCCAGGAGGGAGAAGCGGGGATTATGTTTAGACTTTCTCGGAACTGCTTCAAATCAACTAGATATCTTTGTGCTGTAAATCTCCCAACAGCCAAACGCAAAAGCAGCAAACATCTCGCTGTATGTCCCACATCCAAAGTGCCAAGAGAGAGCTTGCTCTCCCTGTCTTTGAGTACTGTTTTCACTGTCCCGGTTACCTCTTTGCTAACATTCTCTTCAGAGCCGCAGTGAAACCAGGAACCACGTGGAGAAGGCACCCACACTGAAAGTGCCTGGAGGGAACATTGGGGCTTCTTCTCAGTGTCTCTGACATAGGGTTTCACTGTCCCGGGAAAGTCTCTGCTAACACCGTGCAGAGCGCTGTGCCCAATATACAGAAACGTCTTGCGGTATCTCCTACAGGGAAAGTGCCAGGAGGGAATTGCGGAGCTTGTTCTCAGTGTCTCTGAGAATTGCTCTGATTATCTGTGTGACCTCTTTGCTAAGACTCTCCAGAGAGCCGTCCTCAAAACAAACACACATCTTGACATATCTCCCACATTGATCGCAGTGTTTCCAGAAACGGCATTCAAGGAGCCAGGACCTTTTCTCCCTACACTGTCCATTGAGTTGTCCTCAAAACCAATATACATCCTGCTATATCTCCCACATGGAAAGTGCCAGGAGGGAGAAGCGGGGATTATGTTTAGACTTTCTCGGAACTGCTTCAAATCAACTAGATATCTTTGTGCTGTAAATCTCCCAACAGCCAAACGCAAAAGCAGCAAACATCTCGCTGTATGTCCCACATCCAAAGTGCCAAGAGAGAGCTTGCTCTCCCTGTCTTTGAGTACTGTTTTCACTGTCCCGGTTACCTCTTTGCTAACATTCTCTTCAGAGCCGCAGTGAAACCAGGAACCACGTGGAGAAGGCACCCACACTGAAAGTGCCTGGAGGGAACATTGGGGCTTCTTCTCAGTGTCTCTGACATAGGGTTTCACTGTCCCGGGAAAGTCTCTGCTAACACCGTGCAGAGCGCTGTGCCCAATATACAGAAACGTCTTGCGGTATCTCCTACAGGGAAAGTGCCAGGAGGGAATTGTGGAGCTTGTTCTCAGTGTCTCTGAGAATTGCTCTGATTATCTGTGTGACCTCTTTGCTAAGACTCTCCAGAGAGCCGTCCTCAAAACAAACACACATCTTGACATATCTCCCACATTGATCGCAGTGTCTCCAGAAACGGCATTCAAGGAGCCAGGAGGTTTTCTCCCTACACTGTCCATTGAGTTGTCCTCAAAACCAACATACATCCTGCTATATCTCCCACATGGAAAGTGCCAGGAGGGAGAAGTGGGGATTATGTTTAGACTTTCTCGGAACTGCTTCAAATCAACTAGATATCTTTGTGCTGTAAATCTCCCAACAGCCAAACGCAAAAGCAGCAAACATCTCGCTGTATGTCCCACATCCAAAGTGCCAAGAGAGAGCTTGCTCTCCCTGTCTTTGAGTACTGTTTTCACTGTCCCGGTTACCTCTTTGCTAACATTCTCTTCAGAGCCGCAGTGAAACCAGGAACCACGTGGAGAAAGCAACCACACTGAAAGTGCCTGGAGGGAACATTGGGGCTTCTTCTCAGTGTCTCTGACATAGGGTTTCACTGTCCCGGGAAAGTCTCTGCTAACACCGTGCAGAGCGCTGTGCCCAATATACAGAAACGTCTTGCGGTATCTCCTACAGGGAAAGTGCCAGGAGGGAATTGTGGAGCTTGTTCTCAGTGTCTCTGAGAATTGCTCTGATTATCTGTGTGACCTCTTTGCTAAGACTCTCCAGAGAGCCGTCCTCAAAACAAACACACATCTTGACATATCTCCCACATTGATCGCAGTGTCTCCAGAAACGGCATTCAAGGAGCCAGGACCTTTTCTCCCTACACTGTCCATTGAGTTGTCCTCAAAACCAGTATACATCCTGCTATATCTCCCACATGGAAAGTGCCAGGAGGGAGAAGCGGGGATTATGTTTAGACTTTCTCGGAACTGCTTCAAATCAACTAGATATCTTTGTGCTGTAAATCTCCCAACAGCCAAACGCAAAAGCAGCAAACATCTCGCTGTATGTCCCACATCCAAAGTGCCAAGAGAGAGCTTGCTCTCCCTGTCTTTGAGTACTGTTTTCACTGTCCCGGTTACCTCTTTGCTAACATTCTCTTCAGAGCCGCAGTGAAACCAGGAACCACGTGGAGAAGGCACCCACACTGAAAGTGCCTGGAGGGAACATTGGGGCTTCTTCTCAGTGTCTCTGACATAGGGTTTCACTGTCCCGGGAAAGTCTCTGCTAACACCGTGCAGAGCGCTGTGCCCAATATACAGAAACGTCTTGCGGTATCTCCTGCAGGGAAAGTGCCAGGAGGGAATTGTGGAGCTTGTTCTCAGTGTCTCTGAGAATTGCTCTGATTATCTGTGTGACCTCTTTGCTAAGACTCTCCAGAGAGCCGTCCTCAAAACAAACACACATCTTGACATATCTCCCACATTGATCGCAGTGTCTCCAGAAACGGCATTCAAGGAGCCAGGAGGTTTTCTCCCTACACTGTCCATTGAGTTGTCCTCAAAACCAACATACATCCTGCTATATCTCCCACATGGAAAGTGCCAGGAGGGAGAAGTGGGGATTATGTTTAGACTTTCTCGGAACTGCTTCAAATCAACTAGATATCTTTGTGCTGTAAATCTCCCAACAGCCAAACGCAAAAGCAGCAAACATCTCGCTGTATGTCCCACATCCAAAGTGCCAAGAGAGAGCTTGCTCTCCCTGTCTTTGAGTACTGTTTTCACTGTCCCGGTTACCTCTTTGCTAACATTCTCTTCAGAGCCGCAGTGAAACCAGGAACCACGTGGAGAAAGCAACCACACTGAAAGTGCCTGGAGGGAACATTGGGGCTTCTTCTCAGTGTCTCTGACATAGGGTTTCACTGTCCCGGGAAAGTCTCTGCTAACACCGTGCAGAGCGCTGTGCCCAATATACAGAAACGTCTTGCGGTATCTCCTACAGGGAAAGTGCCAGGAGGGAATTGTGGAGCTTGTTCTCAGTGTCTCTGAGAATTGCTCTGATTATCTGTGTGACCTCTTTGCTAAGACTCTCCAGAGAGCCGTCCTCAAAACAAACACACATCTTGACATATCTCCCACATTGATCGCAGTGTCTCCAGAAACGGCATTCAAGGAGCCAGGACCTTTTCTCCCTACACTGTCCATTGAGTTGTCCTCAAAACCAGTATACATCCTGCTATATCTCCCACATGGAAAGTGCCAGGAGGGAGAAGCGGGGATTATGTTTAGACTTTCTCGGAACTGCTTCAAATCAACTAGATATCTTTGTGCTGTAAATCTCCCAACAGCCAAACGCAAAAGCAGCAAACATCTCGCTGTATGTCCCACATCCAAAGTGCCAAGAGAGAGCTTGCTCTCCCTGTCTTTGAGTACTGTTTTCACTGTCCCGGTTACCTCTTTGCTAACATTCTCTTCAGAGCCGCAGTGAAACCAGGAACCACGTGGAGAAGGCACCCACACTGAAAGTGCCTGGAGGGAACATTGGGGCTTCTTCTCAGTGTCTCTGACATAGGGTTTCACTGTCCCGGGAAAGTCTCTGCTAACACCGTGCAGAGCGCTGTGCCCAATATACAGAAACGTCTTGCGGTATCTCCTACAGGGAAAGTGCCAGGAGGGAATTGCGGAGCTTGTTCTCAGTGTCTCTGAGAATTGCTCTGATTATCTGTGTGACCTCTTTGCTAAGACGCTCCAGAGAGCCGTCCTCAAAACAAACACACATCTTGACATATCTCCCACATTGATCGCAGTGTTTCCAGAAACGGCATTCAAGGAGCCAGGAGGTTTTCTCCCTACACTGTCCATTGAGTTGTCCTCAAAACCAATATACATCCTGCTATATCTCCCACATGGAAAGTGCCAGGAGGGAGAAGCGGGGATTATGTTTAGACTTTCTCGGAACTGCTTCAAATCAACTAGATACCTTTGTGCTGTAAATCTCCCAACAGCCAAACGCAAAAGCAGCAAACATCTCGCTGTATGTCCCACATCCAAAGTGCCAAGAGAGAGCTTGCTCTCCCTCTCTTTGAGTACTGTTTTCACTGTCCCGGTTACCTCTTTGCTAACATTCTCTTCAGAGCCGCAGTGAAACCAGGAACCACGTGGAGAAAGCACCCACACTGAAAGTGCCTGGAGGGAACATTGGGGCTTCTTCTCAGTGTCTCTGACATAGGGTTTCACTGTCCCGGGAAAGTCTCTGCTAACACCGTGCAGAGCGCTGTGCCCAATATACAGAAACGTCTTGCGGTATCTCCTACAGGGAAAGTGCCAGGAGGGAATTGTGGAGCTTGTTCTCAGTGTCTCTGAGAATTGCTCTGATTATCTGTGTGACCTCTTTGCTAAGACTCTCCAGAGAGCCGTCCTCAAAACAAACACACATCTTGACATATCTCCCACATTGATCGCAGTGTCTCCAGAAACGGCATTCAAGGAGCCAGGACCTTTTCTCCCTACACTGTCCATTGAGTTGTCCTCAAAACCAACATACATCCTGCTATATCTCCCACATGGAAAGTGCCAGGAGGGAGAAGTGGGGATTATGTTTAGACTTTCTCGGAACTGCTTCAAATCAACTCGATATCTTTGTGCTGTAAATCTCCCAACAGCCAAACGCAAAAGCAGCAAACATCTCGCTGTATGTCCCACATCCAAAGTGCCAAGAGAGAGCTTGCTCTCCCTGTCTTTGAGTACTGTTTTCACTGTCCCGGTTACCTCTTTGCTAGCATTCTCTTCAGAGCCGCAGTGAAACCAGGAACCACGTGGAGAAGGCACCCACACTGAAAGTGCCTGGAGGGAACATTGGGGCTTCTTCTCAGTGTCTCTGACATAGGGTTTCACTGTCCCGGGAAAGTCTCTGCTAACACCGTGCAGAGCGCTGTGCCCAATATACAGAAACGTCTTGCGGTATCTCCTACAGGGAAAGTGCCAGGAGGGAATTGTGGAGCTTGTTCTCAGTGTCTCTGAGAATTGCTCTGATTATCTGTGTGACCTCTTTGCTAAGACTCTCCAGAGAGCCGTCCTCAAAACAAACACACATCTTGACATATCTCCCACATTGATCGCAGTGTCTCCAGAAACGGCATTCAAGGAGCCAGGAGGTTTTCTCCCTACACTGTCCATTGAGTTGTCCTCAAAACCAATATACATCCTGCTATATCTCCCACATGGAAAGTGCCAGGAGGGAGAAGTGGGGATTATGTTTAGACTTTCTCGGAACTGCTTCAAATCAACTAGATATCTTTGTGCTGTAAATCTCCCAACAGCCAAACGCAAAAGCAGCAAACATCTCGCTGTATGTCCCACATCCAAAGTGCCAAGAGAGAGCTTGCTCTCCCTGTCTTTGAGTACTGTTTTCACTGTCCCGGTTACCTCTTTGCTAACATTCTCTTCAGAGCCGCAGTGAAACCAGGAACCACGTGGAGAAAGCACCCACACTGAAAGTGCCTGGAGGGAACATTGGGGCTTCTTCTCAGTGTCTCTGACATAGGGTTTCACTGTCCCGGGAAAGTCTCTGCTAACACCGTGCAGAGCGCTGTGCCCAATATACAGAAACGTCTTGCGGTATCTCCTACAGGGAAAGTGCCAGGAGGGAATTGTGGAGCTTGTTCTCAGTGTCTCTGAGAATTGCTCTGATTATCTGTGTGACCTCTTTGCTAAGACTCTCCAGAGAGCCGTCCTCAAAACAAACACACATCTTGACATATCTCCCACATTGATCGCAGTGTCTCCAGAAACGGCATTCAAGGAGCCAGGACCTTTTCTCCCTACACTGTCCATTGAGTTGTCCTCAAAACCAACATACATCCTGCTATATCTCCCACATGGAAAGTGCCAGGAGGGAGAAGTGGGGATTATGTTTAGACTTTCTCGGAACTGCTTCAAATCAACTAGATATCTTTGTGCTGTAAATCTCCCAACAGCCAAACGCAAAAGCAGCAAACATCTCGCTGTATGTCCCACATCCAAAGTGCCAAGAGAGAGCTTGCTCTCCCTGTCTTTGAGTACTGTTTTCACTGTCCCGGTTACCTCTTTGCTAACATTCTCTTCAGAGCCGCAGTGAAACCAGGAACCACGTGGAGAAAGCACCCACACTGAAAGTGCCTGGAGGGAACATTGGGGCTTCTTCTCAGTGTCTCTGACATAGGGTTTCACTGTCCCGGGGAAGTCTCTGCTAACACCGTGCAGAGCGCTGTGCCCAATATACAGAAACGTCTTGCGGTATGTCCTACAGGGAAAGTGCCAGGAGGGAATTGTGGAGCTTGTTCTCAGTGTCTCTGAGAATTGCTCTGATTATCTGTGTGACCTCTTTCCTAAGACTCTCCAGAGAGCCGTCCTCAAAACAAACACACATCTTGACATATCTCCCACATTGATCGCAGGGTCTCCAGAAACGGCATTCAAGGAGCCAGGAGGTTTTCTCCCTACACTGTCCATTGAGTTGTCCTCAAAACCAATATACATCCTGCTATATCTCCCACATGGAAAGTGCCAGGAGGGAGAAGCGGGGATTATGTTTAGACTTTCTCGGAACTGCTTCAAATCAACTAGATATCTTTGTGCTGTAAATCTCCCAACAGCCAAACGCAAAAGCAGCAAACATCTCGCTGTATGTCCCACATCCAAAGTGCCAAGAGAGAGCTTGCTCTCCCTGTCTTTGAGTACTGTTTTCACTGTCCCCGTTACCTCTTTGCTAACATTCTCTTCAGAGCTGCAGTGAAACCAGGAACCATGTGGAGAAAGCACCCACACTGAAAGTGCCTGGAGGGAACATTGGGGCTTCTTCTCAGTGTCTCTGACATAGGGTTTCACTGTCCCGG
Organism: Larus michahellis; assembly: GCF_964199755.1. Taxonomy (NCBI): domain Eukaryota; kingdom Metazoa; phylum Chordata; class Aves; order Charadriiformes; family Laridae; genus Larus; species Larus michahellis. The sequence continues at coordinate 448,299 of NW_027436048.1, forward strand.
GGAAGTCTCTGCTAACACCGTGCAGAGCGCTGTGCCCAATATACAGAAACGTCTTGCGGTATCTCCTACAGGGAAAGTGCCAGGAGGGAATTGCGGAGCTTGTTCTCAGTGTCTCTGAGAATTGCTCTGATTATCTGTGTGACCTCTTTGCTAAGACTCTCCAGAGAGCCGTCCTCAAAACAAACACACATCTTGACATATCTCCCACATTGATCGCAGTGTCTCCAGAAACGGCATTCAAGGAGCCAGGAGGTTTTCTCCCTACACTGTCCATTGAGTTGTCCTCAAAACCAATATACATCCTGCTATATCTCCCACATGGAAAGTGCCAGGAGGGAGAAGTGGGGATTATGTTTAGACTTTCTCGGAACTGCTTCAAATCAACTAGATATCTTTGTGCTGTAAATCTCCCAACAGCCAAACGCAAAAGCAGCAAACATCTCGCTGTATGTCCCACATCCAAAGTGCCAAGAGAGAGCTTGCTCTCCCTGTCTTTGAGTACTGTTTTCACTGTCCCGGTTACCTCTTTGCTAGCATTCTCTTCAGAGCCGCAGTGAAACCAGGAACCACGTGGAGAAGGCACCCACACTGAAAGTGCCTGGAGGGAACATTGGGGCTTCTTCTCAGTGTCTCTGACATAGGGTTTCACTGTCCCGGGAAAGTCTCTGCTAACACCGTGCAGAGCGCTGTGCCCAATATAAAGAAACGTCTTGCGGTATCTCCTACAGGGAAAGTGCCAGGAGGGAATTGCGGAGCTTGTTCTCAGTGTCTCTGAGAATTGCTCTGATTATCTGTGTGACCTCTTTGCTAAGACTCTCCAGAGAGCCGTCCTCAAAACAAACACACATCTTGACATATCTCCCACATTGATCGCAGTGTCTCCAGAAACGGCATTCAAGGAGCCAGGAGGTTTTCTCCCTACACTGTCCATTGAGTTGTCCTCAAAACCAATATACATCCTGCTATATCTCCCACATGGAAAGTGCCAGGAGGGAGAAGTGGGGATTATGTTTAGACTTTCTCAGAACTGCTTCAAATCAACTCGATATCTTTGTGCTGTAAATCTCCCAACAGCCAAACGCAAAAGCAGCAAACATCTCGCTGTATGTCCCACATCCAAAGTGCCAAGAGAGAGCTTGCTCTCCCTGTCTTTGAGTACTGTTTTCACTGTCCCGGTTACCTCTTTGCTAGCATTCTCTTCAGAGCCGCAGTGAAACCAGGAACCACGTGGAGAAGGCACCCACACTGAAAGTGCCTGGAGGGAACATTGGGGCTTCTTCTCAGTGTCTCTGACATAGGGTTTCACTGTCCCGGGGAAGTCTCTGCTAACACCGTGCAGAGCGCTGTGCCCAATATACAGAAACGTCTTGCGGTATCTCCTACAGGGAAAGTGCCAGGAGGGAATTGCGGAGCTTGTTCTCAGTGTCTCTGAGAATTGCTCTGATTATCTGTGTGACCTCTTTGCTAAGACTCTCCAGAGAGCCGTCCTCAAAACAAACACACATCTTGACATATCTCCCACATTGATCGCAGTGTCTCCAGAAACGGCATTCAAGGAGCCAGGAGGTTTTCTCCCTACACTGTCCATTGAGTTGTCCTCAAAACCAATATACATCCTGCTATATCTCCCACATGGAAAGTGCCAGGAGGGAGAAGTGGGGATTATGTTTAGACTTTCTCGGAACTGCTTCAAATCAACTAGATATCTTTGTGCTGTAAATCTCCCAACAGCCAAACGCAAAAGCAGCAAACATCTCGCTGTATGTCCCACATCCAAAGTGCCAAGAGAGAGCTTGCTCTCCCTGTCTTTGAGTACTGTTTTCACTGTCCCCGTTACCTCTTTGCTAACATTCTCTTCAGAGCTGCAGTGAAACCAGGAACCACGTGGAGAAAGCACCCACACTGAAAGTGCCTGGAGGGAACATTGGGGCTTCTTCTCAGTGTCTCTGACATAGGGTTTCACTGTCCCGGGAAAGTCTCTGCTAACACCGTGCAGAGCGCTGTGCCCAATATACAGAAACGTCTTGCGGTATCTCCTACAGGGAAAGTGCCAGGAGGGAATTGCGGAGCTTGTTCTCAGTGTCTCTGAGAATTGCTCTGATTATCTGTGTGACCTCTTTGCTAAGACTCTCCAGAGAGCCGTCCTCAAAACAAACACACATCTTGACATATCTCCCACATTGATCGCAGTGTCTCCAGAAACGGCATTCAAGGAGCCAGGAGGTTTTCTCCCTACACTGTCCATTGAGTTGTCCTCAAAAGCAATATACATCCTGCTATATCTCCCACATGGAAAGTGCCAGGAGGGAGAAGTGGGGATTATGTTTAGACTTTCTCGGAACTGCTTCAAATCAACTAGATATCTTTGTGCTGTAAATCTCCCAACAGCCAAACGCAAAAGCAGCAAACATCTCGCTGTATGTCCCACATCCAAAGTGCCAAGAGAGAGCTTGCTCTCCCTGTCTTTGAGTACTGTTTTCACTGTCCCGGTTACCTCTTTGCTAACATTCTCTTCAGAGCCGCAGTGAAACCAGGAACCACGTGGAGAAGGCACCCACACTGAAAGTGCCTGGAGGGAACATTGGGGCTTCTTCTCAGTGTCTCTGACATAGGGTTTCACTGTCCCGGGAAAGTCTCTGCTAACACCGTGCAGAGCGCTGTGCCCAATATACAGAAACGTCTTGCGGTGTCTCCTACAGGGAAAGTGCCAGGAGGGAATTGCGGAGCTTGTTCTCAGTGTCTCTGAGAATTGCTCTGATTATCTGTGTGACCTCTTTGCTAAGACTCTCCAGAGAGCCGTCCTCAAAACAAACACACATCTTGACATATCTCCCACATTGATCGCAGTGTCTCCAGAAACGGCATTCAAGGAGCCAGGAGGTTTTCTCCCTACACTGTCCATTGAGTTGTCCTCAAAACCAATATACATCCTGCTATATCTCCCACATGGAAAGTGCCAGGAGGGAGAAGTGGGGATTATGTTTAGACTTTCTCGGAACTGCTTCAAATCAACTAGATATCTTTGTGCTGTAAATCTCCCAACAGCCAAACGCAAAAGCAGCAAACATCTCGCTGTATGTCCCACATCCAAAGTGCCAAGAGAGAGCTTGCTCTCCCTGTCTTTGAGTACTGTTTTCACTGTCCCGGTTACCTCTTTGCTAACATTCTCTTCAGAGCCGCAGTGAAACCAGGAACCACGTGGAGAAAGCACCCACACTGAAAGTGCCTGGAGGGAACATTGGGGCTTCTTCTCAGTGTCTCTGACATAGGGTTTCACTGTCCCGGGAAAGTCTCTGCTAACACCGTGCAGAGCGCTGTGCCCAATATACAGAAACGTCTTGCGGTATCTCCTACAGGGAAAGTGCCAGGAGGGAATTGTCGAGCTTGTTCTCAGTGTCTCTGAGAATTGCTCTGATTATCTGTGTGACCTCTTTGCTAAGACTCTCCAGAGAGCCGTCCTCAAAACACACATCTTGACATATCTCCCACATTGATCGCAGTGTCTCCAGAAACGGCATTCAAGGAGCCAGGAGGTTTTCTCCCTACACTGTCCATTGAGTTGTCCTCAAAACCAATATACATCCTGCTATATCTCCCACATGGAAAGTGCCAGGAGGGAGAAGTGGGGATTATGTTTAGACTTTCTCGGAACTGCTTCAAATCAACTAGATATCTTTGTGCTGTAAATCTCCCAACAGCCAAACGCAAAAGCAGCAAACATCTCGCTGTATGTCCCACATCCAAAGTGCCAAGAGAGAGCTTGCTCTCCCTGTCTTTGAGTACTGTTTTCACTGTCCCGGTTACCTCTTTGCTAGCATTCTCTTCAGAGCCGCAGTGAAACCAGGAACCACGTGGAGAAGGCACCCACACTGAAAGTGCCTGGAGGGAACATTGGGGCTTCTTCTCAGTGTCTCTGACATAGGGTTTCACTGTCCCGGGAAAGTCTCTGCTAACACCGTGCAGAGCGCTGTGCCCAATATACAGAAACGTCTTGCGGTATCTCCTACAGGGAAAGTGCCAGGAGGGAATTGTGGAGCTTGTTCTCAGTGTCTCTGAGAATTGCTCTGATTATCTGTGTGACCTCTTTGCTAAGACTCTCCAGAGAGCCGTCCTCAAAACAAACACACATCTTGACATATCTCCCACATTGATCGCAGTGTCTCCAGAAACGGCATTCAAGGAGCCAGGACCTTTTCTCCCTACACTGTCCATTGAGTTGTCCTCAAAACCAACATACATCCTGCTATATCTCCCACATGGAAAGTGCCAGGAGGGAGAAGTGGGGATTATGTTTAGACTTTCTCGGAACTGCTTCAAATCAACTAGATATCTTTGTGCTGTAAATCTCCCAACAGCCAAACGCAAAAGCAGCAAACATCTCGCTGTATGTCCCACATCCAAAGTGCCAAGAGAGAGCTTGCTCTCCCTGTCTTTGAGTACTGTTTTCACTGTCCCGGTTACCTCTTTGCTAACATTCTCTTCAGAGCCGCAGTGAAACCAGGAACCACGTGGAGAAGGCACCCACACTGAAAGTGCCTGGAGGGAACATTGGGGCTTCTTCTCAGTGTCTCTGACATAGGGTTTCACTGTCCCGGGAAAGTCTCTGCTAACACCGTGCAGAGCGCTGTGCCCAATATACAGAAACGTCTTGCGGTGTCTCCTACAGGGAAAGTGCCAGGAGGGAATTGCGGAGCTTGTTCTCAGTGTCTCTGAGAATTGCTCTGATTATCTGTGTGACCTCTTTGCTAAGACTCTCCAGAGAGCCGTCCTCAAAACAAACACACATCTTGACATATCTCCCACATTGATCGCAGTGTCTCCAGAAACGGCATTCAAGGAGCCAGGAGGTTTTCTCCCTACACTGTCCATTGAGTTGTCCTCAAAACCAATATACATCCTGCTATATCTCCCACATGGAAAGTGCCAGGAGGGAGAAGTGGGGATTATGTTTAGACTTTCTCAGAACTGCTTCAAATCAACTCGATATCTTTGTGCTGTAAATCTCCCAACAGCCAAACGCAAAAGCAGCAAACATCTCGCTGTATGTCCCACATCCAAAGTGCCAAGAGAGAGCTTGGTCTCCCTGTCTTTGAGTACTGTTTTCACTGTCCCGGTTACCTCTTTGCTAACATTCTCTTCAGAGCCGCAGTGAAACCAGGAACCACGTGGAGAAAGCACCCACACTGAAAGTGCCTGGAGGGAACATTGGGGCTTCTTCTCAGTGTCTCTGACATAGGGTTTCACTGTCCCGGGAAAGTCTCTGCTAACACCGTGCAGAGCGCTGTGCCCAATATACAGAAACGTCTTGCGGTATCTCCTACAGGGAAAGTGCCAGGAGGGAATTGTCGAGCTTGTTCTCAGTGTCTCTGAGAATTGCTCTGATTATCTGTGTGACCTCTTTGCTAAGACTCTCCAGAGAGCCGTCCTCAAAACACACATCTTGACATATCTCCCACATTGATCGCAGTGTCTCCAGAAACGGCATTCAAGGAGCCAGGAGGTTTTCTCCCTACACTGTCCATTGAGTTGTCCTCAAAACCAATATACATCCTGCTATATCTCCCACATGGAAAGTGCCAGGAGGGAGAAGTGGGGATTATGTTTAGACTTTCTCGGAACTGCTTCAAATCAACTAGATATCTTTGTGCTGTAAATCTCCCAACAGCCAAACGCAAAAGCAGCAAACATCTCGCTGTATGTCCCACATCCAAAGTGCCAAGAGAGAGCTTGCTCTCCCTGTCTTTGAGTACTGTTTTCACTGTCCCGGTTACCTCTTTGCTAGCATTCTCTTCAGAGCCGCAGTGAAACCAGGAACCACGTGGAGAAGGCACCCACACTGAAAGTGCCTGGAGGGAACATTGGGGCTTCTTCTCAGTGTCTCTGACATAGGGTTTCACTGTCCCGGGAAAGTCTCTGCTAACACCGTGCAGAGCGCTGTGCCCAATATACAGAAACGTCTTGCGGTATCTCCTACAGGGAAAGTGCCAGGAGGGAATTGTGGAGCTTGTTCTCAGTGTCTCTGAGAATTGCTCTGATTATCTGTGTGACCTCTTTGCTAAGACTCTCCAGAGAGCCGTCCTCAAAACAAACACACATCTTGACATATCTCCCACATTGATCGCAGTGTCTCCAGAAACGGCATTCAAGGAGCCAGGACCTTTTCTCCCTACACTGTCCATTGAGTTGTCCTCAAAACCAACATACATCCTGCTATATCTCCCACATGGAAAGTGCCAGGAGGGAGAAGTGGGGATTATGTTTAGACTTTCTCGGAACTGCTTCAAATCAACTAGATATCTTTGTGCTGTAAATCTCCCAACAGCCAAACGCAAAAGCAGCAAACATCTCGCTGTATGTCCCACATCCAAAGTGCCAAGAGAGAGCTTGCTCTCCCTGTCTTTGAGTACTGTTTTCACTGTCCCGGTTACCTCTTTGCTAACATTCTCTTCAGAGCCGCAGTGAAACCAGGAACCACGTGGAGAAGGCACCCACACTGAAAGTGCCTGGAGGGAACATTGGGGCTTCTTCTCAGTGTCTCTGACATAGGGTTTCACTGTCCCGGGAAAGTCTCTGCTAACACCGTGCAGAGCGCTGTGCCCAATATACAGAAACGTCTTGCGGTATCTCCTACAGGGAAAGTGCCAGGAGGGAATTGCGGAGCTTGTTCTCAGTGTCTCTGAGAATTGCTCTGATTATCTGTGTGACCTCTTTGCTAAGACGCTCCAGAGAGCCGTCCTCAAAACAAACACACATCTTGACATATCTCCCACATTGATCGCAGTGTCTCCAGAAACGGCATTCAAGGAGCCAGGAGGTTTTCTCCCTATACTGTCCATTGAGTTGTCCTCAAAACCAATATACATCCTGCTATATCTCCCACATGGAAAGTGCCAGGAGGGAGAAGTGGGGATTATGTTTAGACTTTCTCGGAACTGCTTCAAATCAACTAGATATCTTTGTGCTGTAAATCTCCCAACAGCCAAACGCAAAAGCAGCAAACATCTCGCTGTATGTCCCACATCCAAAGTGCCAAGAGAGAGCTTGCTCTCCCTGTCTTTGAGTACTGTTTTCACTGTCCCGGTTACCTCTTTGCTAACATTCTCTTCAGAGCCGCAGTGAAACCAGGAACCACGTGGAGAAAGCACCCACACTGAAAGTGCCTGGAGGGAACATTGGGGCTTCTTCTCAGTGTCTCTGACATAGGGTTTCACTGTCCCGGGAAAGTCTCTGCTAACACCGTGCAGAGCGCTGTGCCCAATATACAGAAACGTCTTGCGGTATCTCCTACAGGGAAAGTGCCAGGAGGGAATTGTGGAGCTTGTTCTCAGTGTCTCTGAGAATTGCTCTGATTATCTGTGTGACCTCTTTGCTAAGACTCTCCAGAGAGCCGTCCTCAAAACAAACACACATCTTGACATATCTCCCACATTGATCGCAGTGTCTCCAGAAACGGCATTCAAGGAGCCAGGACCTTTTCTCCCTACACTGTCCATTGAGTTGTCCTCAAAACCAACATACATCCTGCTATATCTCCCACATGGAAAGTGCCAGGAGGGAGAAGTGGGGATTATGTTTAGACTTTCTCGGAACTGCTTCAAATCAACTAGATATCTTTGTGCTGTAAATCTCCCAACAGCCAAACGCAAAAGCAGCAAACATCTCGCTGTATGTCCCACATCCAAAGTGCCAAGAGAGAGCTTGCTCTCCCTGTCTTTGAGTACTGTTTTCACTGTCCCGGTTACCTCTTTGCTAACATTCTCTTCAGAGCCGCAGTGAAACCAGGAACCACGTGGAGAAAGCACCCACACTGAAAGTGCCTGGAGGGAACATTGGGGCTTCTTCTCAGTGTCTCTGACATAGGGTTTCACTGTCCCGGGGAAGTCTCTGCTAACACCGTGCAGAGCGCTGTGCCCAATATACAGAAACGTCTTGCGGTATGTCCTACAGGGAAAGTGCCAGGAGGGAATTGTCGAGCTTGTTCTCAGTGTCTCTGAGAATTGCTCTGATTATCTGTGTGACCTCTTTGCTAAGACTCTCCAGAGAGCCGTCCTCAAAACAAACACACATCTTGACATATCTCCCACATTGATCGCAGGGTCTCCAGAAACGGCATTCAAGGAGCCAGGACCTTTTCTCCCTACACTGTCCATTGAGTTGTCCTCAAAACCAATATACATCCTGCTATATCTCCCACATGGAAAGTGCCAGGAGGGAGAAGCGGGGATTATGTTTAGACTTTCTCGGAACTGCTTCAAATCAACTAGATATCTTTGTGCTGTAAATCTCCCAACAGCCAAACGCAAAAGCAGCAAACATCTCGCTGTATGTCCCACATCCAAAGTGCCAAGAGAGAGCTTGCTCTCCCTGTCTTTGAGTACTGTTTTCACTGTCCCCGTTACCTCTTTGCTAACATTCTCTTCAGAGCTGCAGTGAAACCAGGAACCATGTGGAGAAAGCACCCACACTGAAAGTGCCTGGAGGGAACATTGGGGCTTCTTCTCAGTGTCTCTGACATAGGGTTTCACTGTCCCGGGGAAGTCTCTGCTAACACCGTGCAGAGCGCTGTGCCCAATATACAGAAACGTCTTGCGGTATCTCCTACAGGGAAAGTGCCAGGAGGGAATTGCGGAGCTTGTTCTCAGTGTCTCTGAGAATTGCTCTGATTATCTGTGTGACCTCTTTGCTAAGACTCTCCAGAGAGCCGTCCTCAAAACAAACACACATCTTGACATATCTCCCACATTGATCGCAGTGTCTCCAGAAACGGCATTCAAGGAGCCAGGAGGTTTTCTCCCTACACTGTCCATTGAGTTGTCCTCAAAACCAATATACATCCTGCTATATCTCCCACATGGAAAGTGCCAGGAGGGAGAAGTGGGGATTATGTTTAGACTTTCTCGGAACTGCTTCAAATCAACTAGATATCTTTGTGCTGTAAATCTCCCAACAGCCAAACGCAAAAGCAGCAAACATCTCGCTGTATGTCCCACATCCAAAGTGCCAAGAGAGAGCTTGCTCTCCCTGTCTTTGAGTACTGTTTTCACTGTCCCGGTTACCTCTTTGCTAGCATTCTCTTCAGAGCCGCAGTGAAACCAGGAACCACGTGGAGAAGGCACCCACACTGAAAGTGCCTGGAGGGAACATTGGGGCTTCTTCTCAGTGTCTCTGACATAGGGTTTCACTGTCCCGGGAAAGTCTCTGCTAACACCGTGCAGAGCGCTGTGCCCAATATACAGAAACGTCTTGCGGTATCTCCTACAGGGAAAGTGCCAGGAGGGAATTGCGGAGCTTGTTCTCAGTGTCTCTGAGAATTGCTCTGATTATCTGTGTGACCTCTTTGCTAAGACTCTCCAGAGAGCCGTCCTCAAAACAAACACACATCTTGACATATCTCCCACATTGATCGCAGTGTCTCCAGAAACGGCATTCAAGGAGCCAGGAGGTTTTCTCCCTACACTGTCCATTGAGTTGTCCTCAAAACCAATATACATCCTGCTATATCTCCCACATGGAAAGTGCCAGGAGGGAGAAGTGGGGATTATGTTTAGACTTTCTCAGAACTGCTTCAAATCAACTCGATATCTTTGTGCTGTAAATCTCCCAACAGCCAAACGCAAAAGCAGCAAACATCTCGCTGTATGTCCCACATCCAAAGTGCCAAGAGAGAGCTTGCTCTCCCTGTCTTTGAGTACTGTTTTCACTGTCCCGGTTACCTCTTTGCTAGCATTCTCTTCAGAGCCGCAGTGAAACCAGGAACCACGTGGAGAAGGCACCCACACTGAAAGTGCCTGGAGGGAACATTGGGGCTTCTTCTCAGTGTCTCTGACATAGGGTTTCACTGTCCCGGGGAAGTCTCTGCTAACACCGTGCAGAGCGCTGTGCCCAATATACAGAAACGTCTTGCGGTATCTCCTACAGGGAAAGTGCCAGGAGGGAATTGCGGAGCTTGTTCTCAGTGTCTCTGAGAATTGCTCTGATTATCTGTGTGACCTCTTTGCTAAGACTCTCCAGAGAGACGTCCTCAAAACAAACACACATCTTGACATATCTCCCACATTGATCGCAGTGTCTCCAGAAACGGCATTCAAGGAGCCAGGAGGTTTTCTCCCTACACTGTCCATTGAGTTGTCCTCAAAACCAATATACATCCTGCTATATCTCCCACATGGAAAGTGCCAGGAGGGAGAAGTGGGGATTATGTTTAGACTTTCTCGGAACTGCTTCAAATCAACTAGATATCTTTGTGCTGTAAATCTCCCAACAGCCAAACGCAAAAGCAGCAAACATCTCGCTGTATGTCCCACATCCAAAGTGCCAAGAGAGAGCTTGCTCTCCCTGTCTTTGAGTACTGTTTTCACTGTCCCGGTTACCTCTTTGCTAGCATTCTCTTCAGAGCCGCAGTGAAACCAGGAACCACGTGGAGAAGGCACCCACACTGAAAGTGCCTGGAGGGAACATTGGGGCTTCTTCTCAGTGTCTCTGACATAGGGTTTCACTGTCCCGGGAAAGTCTCTGCTAACACCGTGCAGAGCGCTGTGCCCAATATACAGAAACGTCTTGCGGTATCTCCTACAGGGAAAGTGCCAGGAGGGAATTGTGGAGCTTGTTCTCAGTGTCTCTGAGAATTGCTCTGATTATCTGTGTGACCTCTTTGCTAAGACTCTCCAGAGAGCCGTCCTCAAAACAAACACACATCTTGACATATCTCCCACATTGATCGCAGTGTCTCCAGAAACGGCATTCAAGGAGCCAGGACCTTTTCTCCCTACACTGTCCATTGAGTTGTCCTCAAAACCAACATACATCCTGCTATATCTCCCACATGGAAAGTGCCAGGAGGGAGAAGTGGGGATTATGTTTAGACTTTCTCGGAACTGCTTCAAATCAACTAGATATCTTTGTGCTGTAAATCTCCCAACAGCCAAACGCAAAAGCAGCAAACATCTCGCTGTATGTCCCACATCCAAAGTGCCAAGAGAGAGCTTGCTCTCCCTGTCTTTGAGTACTGTTTTCACTGTCCCGGTTACCTCTTTGCTAACATTCTCTTCAGAGCCGCAGTGAAACCAGGAACCACGTGGAGAAAGCACCCACACTGAAAGTGCCTGGAGGGAACATTGGGGCTTCTTCTCAGTGTCTCTGACATAGGGTTTCACTGTCCCGGGGAAGTCTCTGCTAACACCGTGCAGAGCGCTGTGCCCAATATACAGAAACGTCTTGCGGTATGTCCTACAGGGAAAGTGCCAGGAGGGAATTGTCGAGCTTGTTCTCAGTGTCTCTGAGAATTGCTCTGATTATCTGTGTGACCTCTTTGCTAAGACTCTCCAGAGAGCCGTCCTCAAAACAAACACACATCTTGACATATCTCCCACATTGATCGCAGGGTCTCCAGAAACGGCATTCAAGGAGCCAGGACCTTTTCTCCCTACACTGTCCATTGAGTTGTCCTCAAAACCAATATACATCCTGCTATATCTCCCACATGGAAAGTGCCAGGAGGGAGAAGTGGGGATTATGTTTAGACTTTCTCAGAACTGCTTCAAATCAACTCGATATCTTTGTGCTGTAAATCTCCCAACAGCCAAACGCAAAAGCAGCAAACATCTCGCTGTATGTCCCACATCCAAAGTGCCAAGAGAGAGCTTGCTCTCCCTGTCTTTGAGTACTGTTTTCACTGTCCCGGTTACCTCTTTGCTAGCATTCTCTTCAGAGCCGCAGTGAAACCAGGAACCACGTGGAGAAGGCACCCACACTGAAAGTGCCTGGAGGGAACATTGGGGCTTCTTCTCAGTGTCTCTGACATAGGGTTTCACTGTCCCGGGGAAGTCTCTGCTAACACCGTGCAGAGCGCTGTGCCCAATATACAGAAACGTCTTGCGGTATCTCCTACAGGGAAAGTGCCAGGAGGGAATTGCGGAGCTTGTTCTCAGTGTCTCTGAGAATTGCTCTGATTATCTGTGTGACCTCTTTGCTAAGACTCTCCAGAGAGCCGTCCTCAAAACAAACACACATCTTGACATATCTCCCACATTGATCGCAGTGTCTCCAGAAACGGCATTCAAGGAGCCAGGAGGTTTTCTCCCTACACTGTCCATTGAGTTGTCCTCAAAACCAATATACATCCTGCTATATCTCCCACATGGAAAGTGCCAGGAGGGAGAAGTGGGGATTATGTTTAGACTTTCTCGGAACTGCTTCAAATCAACTAGATATCTTTGTGCTGTAAATCTCCCAACAGCCAAACGCAAAAGCAGCAAACATCTCGCTGTATGTCCCACATCCAAAGTGCCAAGAGAGAGCTTGCTCTCCCTGTCTTTGAGTACTGTTTTCACTGTCCCGGTTACCTCTTTGCTAGCATTCTCTTCAGAGCCGCAGTGAAACCAGGAACCACGTGGAGAAGGCACCCACACTGAAAGTGCCTGGAGGGAACATTGGGGCTTCTTCTCAGTGTCTCTGACATAGGGTTTCACTGTCCCGGGAAAGTCTCTGCTAACACCGTGCAGAGCGCTGTGCCCAATATACAGAAACGTCTTGCGGTATCTCCTACAGGGAAAGTGCCAGGAGGGAATTGTGGAGCTTGTTCTCAGTGTCTCTGAGAATTGCTCTGATTATCTGTGTGACCTCTTTGCTAAGACTCTCCAGAGAGCCGTCCTCAAAACAAACACACATCTTGACATATCTCCCACATTGATCGCAGTGTCTCCAGAAACGGCATTCAAGGAGCCAGGACCTTTTCTCCCTACACTGTCCATTGAGTTGTCCTCAAAACCAACATACATCCTGCTATATCTCCCACATGGAAAGTGCCAGGAGGGAGAAGTGGGGATTATGTTTAGACTTTCTCGGAACTGCTTCAAATCAACTAGATATCTTTGTGCTGTAAATCTCCCAACAGCCAAACGCAAAAGCAGCAAACATCTCGCTGTATGTCCCACATCCAAAGTGCCAAGAGAGAGCTTGCTCTCCCTGTCTTTGAGTACTGTTTTCACTGTCCCGGTTACCTCTTTGCTAGCATTCTCTTCAGAGCCGCAGTGAAACCAGGAACCACGTGGAGAAGGCACCCACACTGAAAGTGCCTGGAGGGAACATTGGGGCTTCTTCTCAGTGTCTCTGACATAGGGTTTCACTGTCCCGGGAAAGTCTCTGCTAACACCGTGCAGAGCGCTGTGCCCAATATACAGAAACGTCTTGCGGTATCTCCTACAGGGAAAGTGCCAGGAGGGAATTGCGGAGCTTGTTCTCAGTGTCTCTGAGAATTGCTCTGATTATCTGTGTGACCTCTTTGCTAAGACTCTCCAGAGAGCCGTCCTCAAAACAAACACACATCTTGACATATCTCCCACATTGATCGCAGTGTCTCCAGAAACGGCATTCAAGGAGCCAGGAGGTTTTCTCCCTACACTGTCCATTGAGTTGTCCTCAAAACCAATATACATCCTGCTATATCTCCCACATGGAAAGTGCCAGGAGGGAGAAGTGGGGATTATGTTTAGACTTTCTCGGAACTGCTTCAAATCAACTAGATATCTTTGTGCTGTAAATCTCCCAACAGCCAAACGCAAAAGCAGCAAACATCTCGCTGTATGTCCCACATCCAAAGTGCCAAGAGAGAGCTTGCTCTCCCTGTCTTTGAGTACTGTTTTCACTGTCCCCGTTACCTCTTTGCTAACATTCTCTTCAGAGCTGCAGTGAAACCAGGAACCATGTGGAGAAAGCACCCACACTGAAAGTGCCTGGAGGGAACATTGGGGCTTCTTCTCAGTGTCTCTGACATAGGGTTTCACTGTCCCGGGGAAGTCTCTGCTAACACCGTGCAGAGCGCTGTGCCCAATATACAGAAACGTCTTGCGGTATCTCCTACAGGGAAAGTGCCAGGAGGGAATTGCGGAGCTTGTTCTCAGTGTCTCTGAGAATTGCTCTGATTATCTGTGTGACCTCTTTGCTAAGACTCTCCAGAGAGCCGTCCTCAAAACAAACACACATCTTGACATATCTCCCACATTGATCGCAGTGTCTCCAGAAACGGCATTCAAGGAGCCAGGAGGTTTTCTCCCTACACTGTCCATTGAGTTGTCCTCAAAACCAATATACATCCTGCTATATCTCCCACATGGAAAGTGCCAGGAGGGAGAAGTGGGGATTATGTTTAGACTTTCTCGGAACTGCTTCAAATCAACTAGATATCTTTGTGCTGTAAATCTCCCAACAGCCAAACGCAAAAGCAGCAAACATCTCGCTGTATGTCCCACATCCAAAGTGCCAAGAGAGAGCTTGCTCTCCCTGTCTTTGAGTACTGTTTTCACTGTCCCGGTTACCTCTTTGCTAACATTCTCTTCAGAGCCGCAGTGAAACCAGGAACCACGTGGAGAAGGCACCCACACTGAAAGTGCCTGGAGGGAACATTGGGGCTTCTTCTCAGTGTCTCTGACATAGGGTTTCACTGTCCCGGGAAAGTCTCTGCTAACACCGTGCAGAGCGCTGTGCCCAATATACAGAAACGTCTTGCGGTGTCTCCTACAGGGAAAGTGCCAGGAGGGAATTGCGGAGCTTGTTCTCAGTGTCTCTGAGAATTGCTCTGATTATCTGTGTGACCTCTTTGCTAAGACTCTCCAGAGAGCCGTCCTCAAAACAAACACACATCTTGACATATCTCCCACATTGATCGCAGTGTCTCCAGAAACGGCATTCAAGGAGCCAGGAGGTTTTCTCCCTACACTGTCCATTGAGTTGTCCTCAAAACCAATATACATCCTGCTATATCTCCCACATGGAAAGTGCCAGGAGGGAGAAGTGGGGATTATGTTTAGACTTTCTCGGAACTGCTTCAAATCAACTAGATATCTTTGTGCTGTAAATCTCCCAACAGCCAAACGCAAAAGCAGCAAACATCTCGCTGTATGTCCCACATCCAAAGTGCCAAGAGAGAGCTTGCTCTCCCTGTCTTTGAGTACTGTTTTCACTGTCCCGGTTACCTCTTTGCTAGCATTCTCTTCAGAGCCGCAGTGAAACCAGGAACCACGTGGAGAAGGCACCCACACTGAAAGTGCCTGGAGGGAACATTGGGGCTTCTTCTCAGTGTCTCTGACATAGGGTTTCACTGTCCCGGGAAAGTCTCTGCTAACACCGTGCAGAGCGCTGTGCCCAATATACAGAAACGTCTTGCGGTATCTCCTACAGGGAAAGTGCCAGGAGGGAATTGTGGAGCTTGTTCTCAGTGTCTCTGAGAATTGCTCTGATTATCTGTGTGACCTCTTTGCTAAGACTCTCCAGAGAGCCGTCCTCAAAACAAACACACATCTTGACATATCTCCCACATTGATCGCAGTGTCTCCAGAAACGGCATTCAAGGAGCCAGGACCTTTTCTCCCTACACTGTCCATTGAGTTGTCCTCAAAACCAACATACATCCTGCTATATCTCCCACATGGAAAGTGCCAGGAGGGAGAAGTGGGGATTATGTTTAGACTTTCTCGGAACTGCTTCAAATCAACTAGATATCTTTGTGCTGTAAATCTCCCAACAGCCAAACGCAAAAGCAGCAAACATCTCGCTGTATGTCCCACATCCAAAGTGCCAAGAGAGAGCTTGCTCTCCCTGTCTTTGAGTACTGTTTTCACTGTCCCGGTTACCTCTTTGCTAGCATTCTCTTCAGAGCCGCAGTGAAACCAGGAACCACGTGGAGAAGGCACCCACACTGAAAGTGCCTGGAGGGAACATTGGGGCTTCTTCTCAGTGTCTCTGACATAGGGTTTCACTGTCCCGGGAAAGTCTCTGCTAACACCGTGCAGAGCGCTGTGCCCAATATACAGAAACGTCTTGCGGTATCTCCTACAGGGAAAGTGCCAGGAGGGAATTGCGGAGCTTGTTCTCAGTGTCTCTGAGAATTGCTCTGATTATCTGTGTGACCTCTTTGCTAAGACTCTCCAGAGAGCCGTCCTCAAAACAAACACACATCTTGACATATCTCCCACATTGATCGCAGTGTCTCCAGAAACGGCATTCAAGGAGCCAGGAGGTTTTCTCCCTACACTGTCCATTGAGTTGTCCTCAAAACCAATATACATCCTGCTATATCTCCCACATGGAAAGTGCCAGGAGGGAGAAGTGGGGATTATGTTTAGACTTTCTCGGAACTGCTTCAAATCAACTAGATATCTTTGTGCTGTAAATCTCCCAACAGCCAAACGCAAAAGCAGCAAACATCTCGCTGTATGTCCCACATCCAAAGTGCCAAGAGAGAGCTTGCTCTCCCTGTCTTTGAGTACTGTTTTCACTGTCCCCGTTACCTCTTTGCTAACATTCTCTTCAGAGCTGCAGTGAAACCAGGAACCATGTGGAGAAAGCACCCACACTGAAAGTGCCTGGAGGGAACATTGGGGCTTCTTCTCAGTGTCTCTGACATAGGGTTTCACTGTCCCGGGGAAGTCTCTGCTAACACCGTGCAGAGCGCTGTGCCCAATATACAGAAACGTCTTGCGGTATCTCCTACAGGGAAAGTGCCAGGAGGGAATTGCGGAGCTTGTTCTCAGTGTCTCTGAGAATTGCTCTGATTATCTGTGTGACCTCTTTGCTAAGACTCTCCAGAGAGCCGTCCTCAAAACAAACACACATCTTGACATATCTCCCACATTGATCGCAGTGTCTCCAGAAACGGCATTCAAGGAGCCAGGACCTTTTCTCCCTACACTGTCCATTGAGTTGTCCTCAAAACCAACATACATCCTGCTATATCTCCCACATGGAAAGTGCCAGGAGGGAGAAGTGGGGATTATGTTTAGACTTTCTCGGAACTGCTTCAAATCAACTAGATATCTTTGTGCTGTAAATCTCCCAACAGCCAAACGCAAAAGCAGCAAACATCTCGCTGTATGTCCCACATCCAAAGTGCCAAGAGAGAGCTTGCTCTCCCTGTCTTTGAGTACTGTTTTCACTGTCCCGGTTACCTCTTTGCTAACATTCTCTTCAGAGCCGCAGTGAAACCAGGAACCACGTGGAGAAGGCACCCACACTGAAAGTGCCTGGAGGGAACATTGGGGCTTCTTCTCAGTGTCTCTGACATAGGGTTTCACTGTCCCGGGAAAGTCTCTGCTAACACCGTGCAGAGCGCTGTGCCCAATATACAGAAACGTCTTGCGGTGTCTCCTACAGGGAAAGTGCCAGGAGGGAATTGCGGAGCTTGTTCTCAGTGTCTCTGAGAATTGCTCTGATTATCTGTGTGACCTCTTTGCTAAGACTCTCCAGAGAGCCGTCCTCAAAACAAACACACATCTTGACATATCTCCCACATTGATCGCAGTGTCTCCAGAAACGGCATTCAAGGAGCCAGGAGGTTTTCTCCCTACACTGTCCATTGAGTTGTCCTCAAAACCAATATACATCCTGCTATATCTCCCACATGGAAAGTGCCAGGAGGGAGAAGTGGGGATTATGTTTAGACTTTCTCAGAACTGCTTCAAATCAACTCGATATCTTTGTGCTGTAAATCTCCCAACAGCCAAACGCAAAAGCAGCAAACATCTCGCTGTATGTCCCACATCCAAAGTGCCAAGAGAGAGCTTGCTCTCCCTGTCTTTGAGTACTGTTTTCACTGTCCCGGTTACCTCTTTGCTAGCATTCTCTTCAGAGCCGCAGTGAAACCAGGAACCACGTGGAGAAGGCACCCACACTGAAAGTGCCTGGAGGGAACATTGGGGCTTCTTCTCAGTGTCTCTGACATAGGGTTTCACTGTCCCGGGGAAGTCTCTGCTAACACCGTGCAGAGCGCTGTGCCCAATATACAGAAACGTCTTGCGGTATCTCCTACAGGGAAAGTGCCAGGAGGGAATTGCGGAGCTTGTTCTCAGTGTCTCTGAGAATTGCTCTGATTATCTGTGTGACCTCTTTGCTAAGACTCTCCAGAGAGCCGTCCTCAAAACAAACACACATCTTGACATATCTCCCACATTGATCGCAGTGTCTCCAGAAACGGCATTCAAGGAGCCAGGAGGTTTTCTCCCTACACTGTCCATTGAGTTGTCCTCAAAACCAATATACATCCTGCTATATCTCCCACATGGAAAGTGCCAGGAGGGAGAAGTGGGGATTATGTTTAGACTTTCTCGGAACTGCTTCAAATCAACTAGATATCTTTGTGCTGTAAATCTCCCAACAGCCAAACGCAAAAGCAGCAAACATCTCGCTGTATGTCCCACATCCAAAGTGCCAAGAGAGAGCTTGCTCTCCCTGTCTTTGAGTACTGTTTTCACTGTCCCGGTTACCTCTTTGCTAGCATTCTCTTCAGAGCCGCAGTGAAACCAGGAACCACGTGGAGAAGGCACCCACACTGAAAGTGCCTGGAGGGAACATTGGGGCTTCTTCTCAGTGTCTCTGACATAGGGTTTCACTGTCCCGGGAAAGTCTCTGCTAACACCGTGCAGAGCGCTGTGCCCAATATACAGAAACGTCTTGCGGTATCTCCTACAGGGAAAGTGCCAGGAGGGAATTGTGGAGCTTGTTCTCAGTGTCTCTGAGAATTGCTCTGATTATCTGTGTGACCTCTTTGCTAAGACTCTCCAGAGAGCCGTCCTCAAAACAAACACACATCTTGACATATCTCCCACATTGATCGCAGTGTCTCCAGAAACGGCATTCAAGGAGCCAGGACCTTTTCTCCCTACACTGTCCATTGAGTTGTCCTCAAAACCAACATACATCCTGCTATATCTCCCACATGGAAAGTGCCAGGAGGGAGAAGTGGGGATTATGTTTAGACTTTCTCGGAACTGCTTCAAATCAACTAGATATCTTTGTGCTGTAAATCTCCCAACAGCCAAACGCAAAAGCAGCAAACATCTCGCTGTATGTCCCACATCCAAAGTGCCAAGAGAGAGCTTGCTCTCCCTGTCTTTGAGTACTGTTTTCACTGTCCCGGTTACCTCTTTGCTAGCATTCTCTTCAGAGCCGCAGTGAAACCAGGAACCACGTGGAGAAGGCACCCACACTGAAAGTGCCTGGAGGGAACATTGGGGCTTCTTCTCAGTGTCTCTGACATAGGGTTTCACTGTCCCGGGAAAGTCTCTGCTAACACCGTGCAGAGCGCTGTGCCCAATATACAGAAACGTCTTGCGGTATCTCCTACAGGGAAAGTGCCAGGAGGGAATTGTGGAGCTTGTTCTCAGTGTCTCTGAGAATTGCTCTGATTATCTGTGTGACCTCTTTGCTAAGACTCTCCAGAGAGCCGTCCTCAAAACAAACACACATCTTGACATATCTCCCACATTGATCGCAGTGTCTCCAGAAACGGCATTCAAGGAGCCAGGAGGTTTTCTCCCTACACTGTCCATTGAGTTGTCCTCAAAACCAATATACATCCTGCTATATCTCCCACATGGAAAGTGCCAGGAGGGAGAAGTGGGGATTATGTTTAGACTTTCTCGGAACTGCTTCAAATCAACTAGATATCTTTGTGCTGTAAATCTCCCAACAGCCAAACGCAAAAGCAGCAAACATCTCGCTGTATGTCCCACATCCAAAGTGCCAAGAGAGAGCTTGCTCTCCCTGTCTTTGAGTACTGTTTTCACTGTCCCGGTTACCTCTTTGCTAGCATTCTCTTCAGAGCCGCAGTGAAACCAGGAACCACGTGGAGAAGGCACCCACACTGAAAGTGCCTGGAGGGAACATTGGGGCTTCTTCTCAGTGTCTCTGACATAGGGTTTCACTGTCCCGGGAAAGTCTCTGCTAACACCGTGCAGAGCGCTGTGCCCAATATACAGAAACGTCTTGCGGTATCTCCTACAGGGAAAGTGCCAGGAGGGAATTGCGGAGCTTGTTCTCAGTGTCTCTGAGAATTGCTCTGATTATCTGTGTGACCTCTTTGCTAAGACTCTCCAGAGAGCCGTCCTCAAAACAAACACACATCTTGACATATCTCCCACATTGATCGCAGTGTTTCCAGAAACGGCATTCAAGGAGCCAGGACCTTTTCTCCCTACACTGTCCATTGAGTTGTCCTCAAAACCAATATACATCCTGCTATATCTCCCACATGGAAAGTGCCAGGAGGGAGAAGTGGGGATTATGTTTAGACTTTCTCGGAACTGCTTCAAATCAACTAGATATCTTTGTGCTGTAAATCTCCCAACAGCCAAACGCAAAAGCAGCAAACATCTCGCTGTATGTCCCACATCCAAAGTGCCAAGAGAGAGCTTGCTCTCCCTGTCTTTGAGTACTGTTTTCACTGTCCCGGTTACCTCTTTGCTAGCATTCTCTTCAGAGCCGCAGTGAAACCAGGAACCACGTGGAGAAGGCACCCACACTGAAAGTGCCTGGAGGGAACATTGGGGCTTCTTCTCAGTGTCTCTGACATAGGGTTTCACTGTCCCGGGAAAGTCTCTGCTAACACCGTGCAGAGCGCTGTGCCCAATATACAGAAACGTCTTGCGGTATCTCCTACAGGGAAAGTGCCAGGAGGGAATTGCGGAGCTTGTTCTCAGTGTCTCTGAGAATTGCTCTGATTATCTGTGTGACCTCTTTGCTAAGACTCTCCAGAGAGCCGTCCTCAAAACAAACACACATCTTGACATATCTCCCACATTGATCGCAGTGTCTCCAGAAACGGCATTCAAGGAGCCAGGAGGTTTTCTCCCTACACTGTCCATTGAGTTGTCCTCAAAACCAATATACATCCTGCTATATCTCCCACATGGAAAGTGCCAGGAGGGAGAAGTGGGGATTATGTTTAGACTTTCTCAGAACTGCTTCAAATCAACTAGATATCTTTGTGCTGTAAATCTCCCAACAGCCAAACGCAAAAGCAGCAAACATCTCGCTGTATGTCCCACATCCAAAGTGCCAAGAGAGAGCTTGCTCTCCCTGTCTTTGAGTACTGTTTTCACTGTCCCGGTTACCTCTTTGCTAGCATTCTCTTCAGAGCCGCAGTGAAACCAGGAACCACGTGGAGAAGGCACCCACACTGAAAGTGCCTGGAGGGAACATTGGGGCTTCTTCTCAGTGTCTCTGACATAGGGTTTCACTGTCCCGGGAAAGTCTCTGCTAACACCCTGCAGAGCGCTGTGCCCAATATACAGAAACGTCTTGCGGTATCTCCTACAGGGAAAGTGCCAGGAGGGAATTGGGAGCTTGTTCTCAGTGTCTCTGAGAATTGCTCTGATTATCTGTGTGACCTCTTTGCTAAGACGCTCCAGAGAGCCGTCCTCAAAACAAACACACATCTTGACATATCTCCCACATTGATCGCAGTGTCTCCAGAAACGGCATTCAAGGAGCCAGGAGGTTTTCTCCCTACACTGTCCATTGAGTTGTCCTCAAAACCAATATACATCCTGCTATATCTCCCACATGGAAAGTGCCAGGAGGGAGAAGCGGGGATTATGTTTAGACTTTCTCGGAACTGCTTCAAATCAACTAGATATCTTTGTGCTGTAAATCTCCCAACAGCCAAACGCAAAAGCAGCAAACATCTCGCTGTATGTCCCACATCCAAAGTGCCAAGAGAGAGCTTGCTCTCCCTGTCTTTGAGTACTGTTTTCACTGTCCCGGTTACCTCTTTGCTAGCATTCTCTTCAGAGCCGCAGTGAAACCAGGAACCACGTGGAGAAGGCACCCACACTGAAAGTGCCTGGAGGGAACATTGGGGCTTCTTCTCAGTGTCTCTGACATAGGGTTTCACTGTCCCGGGAAAGTCTCTGCTAACACCCTGCAGAGCGCTGTGCCCAATATACAGAAACGTCTTGCGGTATCTCCTACAGGGAAAGTGCCAGGAGGGAATTGGGAGCTTGTTCTCAGTGTCTCTGAGAATTGCTCTGATTATCTGTGTGACCTCTTTGCTAAGACGCTCCAGAGAGCCGTCCTCAAAACAAACACACATCTTGACATATCTCCCACATTGATCGCAGTGTCTCCAGAAACGGCATTCAAGGAGCCAGGAGGTTTTCTCCCTACACTGTCCATTGAGTTGTCCTCAAAACCAATATACATCCTGCTATATCTCCCACATGGAAAGTGCCAGGAGGGAGAAGCGGGGATTATGTTTAGACTTTCTCGGAACTGCTTCAAATCAACTAGATATCTTTGTGCTGTAAATCTCCCAACAGCCAAACGCAAAAGCAGCAAACATCTCGCTGTATGTCCCACATCCAAAGTGCCAAGAGAGAGCTTGCTCTCCCTGTCTTTGAGTACTGTTTTCACTGTCCCGGTTACCTCTTTGCTAACATTCTCTTCAGAGCTGCAGTGAAACCAGGAACCATGTGGAGAAAGCACCCACACTGAAAGTGCCTGGAGGGAACATTGGGGCTTCTTCTCAGTGTCTCTGACATAGGGTTTCACTGTCCCGGGGAAGTCTCTGCTAACACCGTGCAGAGCGCTGTGCCCAATATACAGAAACGTCTTGCGGTATCTCCTACAGGGAAAGTGCCAGGAGGGAATTGCGGAGCTTGTTCTCAGTGTCTCTGAGAATTGCTCTGATTATCTGTGTGACCTCTTTGCTAAGACGCTCCAGAGAGCCGTCCTCAAAACAAACACACATCTTGACATATCTCCCACATTGATCGCAGTGTCTCCAGAAACGGCATTCAAGGAGCCAGGAGGTTTTCTCCCTACACTGTCCATTGAGTTGTCCTCAAAACCAATATACATCCTGCTATATCTCCCACATGGAAAGTGCCAGGAGGGAGAAGTGGGGATTATGTTTAGACTTTCTCGGAACTGCTTCAAATCAACTAGATATCTTTGTGCTGTAAATCTCCCAACAGCCAAACGCAAAAGCAGCAAACATCTCGCTGTATGTCCCACATCCAAAGTGCCAAGAGAGAGCTTGCTCTCCCTGTCTTTGAGTACTGTTTTCACTGTCCCGGTTACCTCTTTGCTAACATTCTCTTCAGAGCCGCAGTGAAACCAGGAACCCCGTGGAGAAAGCACCCACACTGAAAGTGCCTGGAGGGAACATTGGGGCTTCTTCTCAGTGTCTCTGACATAGGGTTTCACTGTCCCGGGAAAGTCTCTGCTAACACCGTGCAGAGCGCTGTGCCCAATATACAGAAACGTCTTGCGGTATCTCCTACAGGGAAAGTGCCAGGAGGGAATTGCGGAGCTTGTTCTCAGTGTCTCTGAGAATTGCTCTGATTATCTGTGTGACCTCTTTGCTAAGACGCTCCAGAGAGCCGTCCTCAAAACAAACACACATCTTGACATATCTCCCACATTGATCGCAGTGTCTCCAGAAACGGCATTCAAGGAGCCAGGAGGTTTTCTCCCTACACTGTCCATTGAGTTGTCCTCAAAACCAATATACATCCTGCTATATCTCCCACATGGAAAGTGCCAGGAGGGAGAAGTGGGGATTATGTTTAGACTTTCTCGGAACTGCTTCAAATCAACTAGATATCTTTGTGCTGTAAATCTCCCAACAGCCAAACGCAAAAGCAGCAAACATCTCGCTGTATGTCCCACATCCAAAGTGCCAAGAGAGAGCTTGCTCTCCCTGTCTTTGAGTACTGTTTTCACTGTCCCGGTTACCTCTTTGCTAACATTCTCTTCAGAGCCGCAGTGAAACCAGGAACCCCGTGGAGAAAGCACCCACACTGAAAGTGCCTGGAGGGAACATTGGGGCTTCTTCTCAGTGTCTCTGACATAGGGTTTCACTGTCCCGGGAAAGTCTCTGCTAACACCGTGCAGAGCGCTGTGCCCAATATACAGAAACGTCTTGCGGTATCTCCTACAGGGAAAGTGCCAGGAGGGAATTGCGGAGCTTGTTCTCAGTGTCTCTGAGAATTGCTCTGATTATCTGTGTGACCTCTTTGCTAAGACTCTCCAGAGAGCCGTCCTCAAAACAAACACACATCTTGACATATCTCCCACATTGATCGCAGTGTCTCCAGAAACGGCATTCAAGGAGCCAGGACCTTTTCTCCCTACACTGTCCATTGAGTTGTCCTCAAAACCAATATACATCCTGCTATATCTCCCACATGGAAAGTGCCAGGAGGGAGAAGTGGGGATTATGTTTAGACTTTCTCGGAACTGCTTCAAATCAACTAGATATCTTTGTGCTGTAAATCTCCCAACAGCCAAACGCAAAAGCAGCAAACATCTCGCTGTATGTCCCACATCCAAAGTGCCAAGAGAGAGCTTGCTCTCCCTGTCTTTGAGTACTGTTTTCACTGTCCCGGTTACCTCTTTGCTAGCATTCTCTTCAGAGCCGCAGTGAAACCAGGAACCACGTGGAGAAGGCACCCACACTGAAAGTGCCTGGAGGGAACATTGGGGCTTCTTCTCAGTGTCTCTGACATAGGGTTTCACTGTCCCGGGAAAGTCTCTGCTAACACCCTGCAGAGCGCTGTGCCCAATATACAGAAACGTCTTGCGGTATCTCCTACAGGGAAAGTGCCAGGAGGGAACTGGGAGCTTGTTCTCAGTGTCTCTGAGAATTGCTCTGATTATCTGTGTGACCTCTTTGCTAAGACGCTCCAGAGAGCCGTCCTCAAAACAAACACACATCTTGACATATCTCCCACATTGATCGCAGTGTCTCCAGAAACGGCATTCAAGGAGCCAGGAGGTTTTCTCCCTACACTGTCCATTGAGTTGTCCTCAAAACCAATATACATCCTGCTATATCTCCCACATGGAAAGTGCCAGGAGGGAGAAGCGGGGATTATGTTTAGACTTTCTCGGAACTGCTTCAAATCAACTAGATATCTTTGTGCTGTAAATCTCCCAACAGCCAAACGCAAAAGCAGCAAACATCTCGCTGTATGTCCCACATCCAAAGTGCCAAGAGAGAGCTTGCTCTCCCTGTCTTTGAGTACTGTTTTCACTGTCCCGGTTACCTCTTTGCTAACATTCTCTTCAGAGCTGCAGTGAAACCAGGAACCATGTGGAGAAAGCACCCACACTGAAAGTGCCTGGAGGGAACATTGGGGCTTCTTCTCAGTGTCTCTGACATAGGGTTTCACTGTCCCGGGAAAGTCTCTGCTAACACCGTGCAGAGCGCTGTGCCCAATATACAGAAACGTCTTGCGGTATCTCCTACAGGGAAAGTGCCAGGAGGGAATTGCGGAGCTTGTTCTCAGTGTCTCTGAGAATTGCTCTGATTATCTGTGTGACCTCTTTGCTAAGACGCTCCAGAGAGCCGTCCTCAAAACAAACACACATCTTGACATATCTCCCACATTGATCGCAGTGTCTCCAGAAACGGCATTCAAGGAGCCAGGAGGTTTTCTCCCTACACTGTCCATTGAGTTGTCCTCAAAACCAATATACATCCTGCTATATCTCCCACATGGAAAGTGCCAGGAGGGAGAAGTGGGGATTATGTTTAGACTTTCTCGGAACTGCTTCAAATCAACTAGATATCTTTGTGTTGTAAATCTCCCAACAGCCAAACGCAAAAGCAGCAAACATCTCGCTGTATGTCCCACATCCAAAGTGCCAAGAGAGAGCTTGCTCTCCCTGTCTTTGAGTACTGTTTTCACTGTCCCGGTTACCTCTTTGCTAACATTCTCTTCAGAGCCGCAGTGAAACCAGGAACCCCGTGGAGAAAGCACCCACACTGAAAGTGCCTGGAGGGAACATTGGGGCTTCTTCTCAGTGTCTCTGACATAGGGTTTCACTGTCCCGGGAAAGTCTCTGCTAACACCGTGCAGAGCGCTGTGCCCAATATACAGAAACGTCTTGCGGTATCTCCTACAGGGAAAGTGCCAGGAGGGAATTGTGGAGCTTGTTCTCAGTGTCTCTGAGAATTGCTCTGATTATCTGTGTGACCTCTTTGCTAAGACTCTCCAGAGAGCCGTCCTCAAAACAAACACACATCTTGACATATCTCCCACATTGATCGCAGTGTCTCCAGAAACGGCATTCAAGGAGCCAGGACCTTTTCTCCCTACACTGTCCATTGAGTTGTCCTCAAAACCAACATACATCCTGCTATATCTCCCACATGGAAAGTGCCAGGAGGGAGAAGTGGGGATTATGTTTAGACTTTCTCGGAACTGCTTCAAATCAACTAGATATCTTTGTGCTGTAAATCTCCCAACAGCCAAACGCAAAAGCAGCAAACATCTCGCTGTATGTCCCACATCCAAAGTGCCAAGAGAGAGCTTGCTCTCCCTGTCTTTGAGTACTGTTTTCACTGTCCCGGTTACCTCTTTGCTAACATTCTCTTCAGAGCCGCAGTGAAACCAGGAACCCCGTGGAGAAAGCACCCACACTGAAAGTGCCTGGAGGGAACATTGGGGCTTCTTCTCAGTGTCTCTGACATAGGGTTTCACTGTCTCGGGAAAGTCTCTGCTAACACCGTGCAGAGCGCTGTGCCCAATATACAGAAACGTCTTGCGGTATCTCCTACAGGGAAAGTGCCAGGAGGGAATTGCGGAGCTTGTTCTCAGTGTCTCTGAGAATTGCTCTGATTATCTGTGTGACCTCTTTGCTAAGACTCTCCAGAGAGCCGTCCTCAAAACAAACACACATCTTGACATATCTCCCACATTGATCGCAGTGTCTCCAGAAACGGCATTCAAGGAGCCAGGACCTTTTCTCCCTACACTGTCCATTGAGTTGTCCTCAAAACCAACATACATCCTGCTATATCTCCCACATGGAAAGTGCCAGGAGGGAGAAGTGGGGATTATGTTTAGACTTTCTCGGAACTGCTTCAAATCAACTAGATATCTTTGTGCTGTAAATCTCCCAACAGCCAAACGCAAAAGCAGCAAACATCTCGCTGTATGTCCCACATCCAAAGTGCCAAGAGAGAGCTTGCTCTCCCTGTCTTTGAGTACTGTTTTCACTGTCCCGGTTACCTCTTTGCTAACATTCTCTTCAGAGCCGCAGTGAAACCAGGAACCACGTGGAGAAAGCACCCACACTGAAAGTGCCTGGAGGGAACATTGGGGCTTCTTCTCAGTGTCTCTGACATAGGGTTTCACTGTCCCGGGGAAGTCTCTGCTAACACCGTGCAGAGCGCTGTGCCCAATATACAGAAACGTCTTGCGGTATCTCCTACAGGGAAAGTGCCAGGAGGGAATTGTCGAGCTTGTTCTCAGTGTCTCTGAGAATTGCTCTGATTATCTGTGTGACCTCTTTGCTAAGACTCTCCAGAGAGCCGTCCTCAAAACACACATCTTGACATATCTCCCACATTGATCGCAGTGTCTCCAGAAACGGCATTCAAGGAGCCAGGAGGTTTTCTCCCTACACTGTCCATTGAGTTGTCCTCAAAACCAATATACATCCTGCTATATCTCCCACATGGAAAGTGCCAGGAGGGAGAAGTGGGGATTATGTTTAGACTTTCTCGGAACTGCTTCAAATCAACTAGATATCTTTGTGCTGTAAATCTCCCAACAGCCAAACGCAAAAGCAGCAAACATCTCGCTGTATGTCCCACATCCAAAGTGCCAAGAGAGAGCTTGCTCTCCCTGTCTTTGAGTACTGTTTTCACTGTCCCGGTTACCTCTTTGCTAGCATTCTCTTCAGAGCCGCAGTGAAACCAGGAACCACGTGGAGAAGGCACCCACACTGAAAGTGCCTGGAGGGAACATTGGGGCTTCTTCTCAGTGTCTCTGACATAGGGTTTCACTGTCCCGGGAAAGTCTCTGCTAACACCCTGCAGAGCGCTGTGCCCAATATACAGAAACGTCTTGCGGTATCTCCTACAGGGAAAGTGCCAGGAGGGAACTGGGAGCTTGTTCTCAGTGTCTCTGAGAATTGCTCTGATTATCTGTGTGACCTCTTTGCTAAGACGCTCCAGAGAGCCGTCCTCAAAACAAACACACATCTTGACATATCTCCCACATTGATCGCAGTGTCTCCAGAAACGGCATTCAAGGAGCCAGGAGGTTTTCTCCCTACACTGTCCATTGAGTTGTCCTCAAAACCAATATACATCCTGCTATATCTCCCACATGGAAAGTGCCAGGAGGGAGAAGCGGGGATTATGTTTAGACTTTCTCGGAACTGCTTCAAATCAACTAGATATCTTTGTGCTGTAAATCTCCCAACAGCCAAACGCAAAAGCAGCAAACATCTCGCTGTATGTCCCACATCCAAAGTGCCAAGAGAGAGCTTGCTCTCCCTGTCTTTGAGTACTGTTTTCACTGTCCCGGTTACCTCTTTGCTAACATTCTCTTCAGAGCTGCAGTGAAACCAGGAACCATGTGGAGAAAGCACCCACACTGAAAGTGCCTGGAGGGAACATTGGGGCTTCTTCTCAGTGTCTCTGACATAGGGTTTCACTGTCCCGGGAAAGTCTCTGCTAACACCGTGCAGAGCGCTGTGCCCAATATACAGAAACGTCTTGCGGTATCTCCTACAGGGAAAGTGCCAGGAGGGAATTGCGGAGCTTGTTCTCAGTGTCTCTGAGAATTGCTCTGATTATCTGTGTGACCTCTTTGCTAAGACGCTCCAGAGAGCCGTCCTCAAAACAAACACACATCTTGACATATCTCCCACATTGATCGCAGTGTCTCCAGAAACGGCATTCAAGGAGCCAGGAGGTTTTCTCCCTACACTGTCCATTGAGTTGTCCTCAAAACCAATATACATCCTGCTATATCTCCCACATGGAAAGTGCCAGGAGGGAGAAGTGGGGATTATGTTTAGACTTTCTCGGAACTGCTTCAAATCAACTAGATATCTTTGTGTTGTAAATCTCCCAACAGCCAAACGCAAAAGCAGCAAACATCTCGCTGTATGTCCCACATCCAAAGTGCCAAGAGAGAGCTTGCTCTCCCTGTCTTTGAGTACTGTTTTCACTGTCCCGGTTACCTCTTTGCTAACATTCTCTTCAGAGCCGCAGTGAAACCAGGAACCCCGTGGAGAAAGCACCCACACTGAAAGTGCCTGGAGGGAACATTGGGGCTTCTTCTCAGTGTCTCTGACATAGGGTTTCACTGTCCCGGGAAAGTCTCTGCTAACACCGTGCAGAGCGCTGTGCCCAATATACAGAAACGTCTTGCGGTATCTCCTACAGGGAAAGTGCCAGGAGGGAATTGTGGAGCTTGTTCTCAGTGTCTCTGAGAATTGCTCTGATTATCTGTGTGACCTCTTTGCTAAGACTCTCCAGAGAGCCGTCCTCAAAACAAACACACATCTTGACATATCTCCCACATTGATCGCAGTGTCTCCAGAAACGGCATTCAAGGAGCCAGGACCTTTTCTCCCTACACTGTCCATTGAGTTGTCCTCAAAACCAACATACATCCTGCTATATCTCCCACATGGAAAGTGCCAGGAGGGAGAAGTGGGGATTATGTTTAGACTTTCTCGGAACTGCTTCAAATCAACTAGATATCTTTGTGCTGTAAATCTCCCAACAGCCAAACGCAAAAGCAGCAAACATCTCGCTGTATGTCCCACATCCAAAGTGCCAAGAGAGAGCTTGCTCTCCCTGTCTTTGAGTACTGTTTTCACTGTCCCGGTTACCTCTTTGCTAACATTCTCTTCAGAGCCGCAGTGAAACCAGGAACCACGTGGAGAAAGCACCCACACTGAAAGTGCCTGGAGGGAACATTGGGGCTTCTTCTCAGTGTCTCTGACATAGGGTTTCACTGTCCCGGGGAAGTCTCTGCTAACACCGTGCAGAGCGCTGTGCCCAATATACAGAAACGTCTTGCGGTATCTCCTACAGGGAAAGTGCCAGGAGGGAATTGCGGAGCTTGTTCTCAGTGTCTCTGAGAATTGCTCTGATTATCTGTGTGACCTCTTTGCTAAGACTCTCCAGAGAGCCGTCCTCAAAACAAACACACATCTTGACATATCTCCCACATTGATCGCAGTGTCTCCAGAAACGGCATTCAAGGAGCCAGGAGGTTTTCTCCCTACACTGTCCATTGAGTTGTCCTCAAAACCAATATACATCCTGCTATATCTCCCACATGGAAAGTGCCAGGAGGGAGAAGTGGGGATTATGTTTAGACTTTCTCGGAACTGCTTCAAATCAACTAGATATCTTTGTGCTGTAAATCTCCCAACAGCCAAACGCAAAAGCAGCAAACATCTCGCTGTATGTCCCACATCCAAAGTGCCAAGAGAGAGCTTGCTCTCCCTGTCTTTGAGTACTGTTTTCACTGTCCCGGTTACCTCTTTGCTAACATTCTCTTCAGAGCCGCAGTGAAACCAGGAACCCCGTGGAGAAAGCACCCACACTGAAAGTGCCTGGAGGGAACATTGGGGCTTCTTCTCAGTGTCTCTGACATAGGGTTTCACTGTCCCGGGAAAGTCTCTGCTAACACCGTGCAGAGCGCTGTGCCCAATATACAGAAACGTCTTGCGGTATCTCCTACAGGGAAAGTGCCAGGAGGGAATTGCGGAGCTTGTTCTCAGTGTCTCTGAGAATTGCTCTGATTATCTGTGTGACCTCTTTGCTAAGACTCTCCAGAGAGCCGTCCTCAAAACAAACACACATCTTGACATATCTCCCACATTGATCGCAGTGTCTCCAGAAACGGCATTCAAGGAGCCAGGACCTTTTCTCCCTACACTGTCCATTGAGTTGTCCTCAAAACCAACATACATCCTGCTATATCTCCCACATGGAAAGTGCCAGGAGGGAGAAGTGGGGATTATGTTTAGACTTTCTCGGAACTGCTTCAAATCAACTAGATATCTTTGTGCTGTAAATCTCCCAACAGCCAAACGCAAAAGCAGCAAACATCTCGCTGTATGTCCCACATCCAAAGTGCCAAGAGAGAGCTTGCTCTCCCTGTCTTTGAGTACTGTTTTCACTGTCCCGGTTACCTCTTTGCTAACATTCTCTTCAGAGCCGCAGTGAAACCAGGAACCACGTGGAGAAGGCACCCACACTGAAAGTGCCTGGAGGGAACATTGGGGCTTCTTCTCAGTGTCTCTGACATAGGGTTTCACTGTCCCGGGGAAGTCTCTGCTAACACCGTGCAGAGCGCTGTGCCCAATATACAGAAACGTCTTGCGGTATCTCCTACAGGGAAAGTGCCAGGAGGGAATTGTCGAGCTTGTTCTCAGTGTCTCTGAGAATTGCTCTGATTATCTGTGTGACCTCTTTGCTAAGACTCTCCAGAGAGCCGTCCTCAAAACACACATCTTGACATATCTCCCACATTGATCGCAGTGTCTCCAGAAACGGCATTCAAGGAGCCAGGAGGTTTTCTCCCTACACTGTCCATTGAGTTGTCCTCAAAACCAATATACATCCTGCTATATCTCCCACATGGAAAGTGCCAGGAGGGAGAAGTGGGGATTATGTTTAGACTTTCTCGGAACTGCTTCAAATCAACTAGATATCTTTGTGCTGTAAATCTCCCAACAGCCAAACGCAAAAGCAGCAAACATCTCGCTGTATGTCCCACATCCAAAGTGCCAAGAGAGAGCTTGCTCTCCCTGTCTTTGAGTACTGTTTTCACTGTCCCGGTTACCTCTTTGCTAGCATTCTCTTCAGAGCCGCAGTGAAACCAGGAACCACGTGGAGAAGGCACCCACACTGAAAGTGCCTGGAGGGAACATTGGGGCTTCTTCTCAGTGTCTCTGACATAGGGTTTCACTGTCCCGGGAAAGTCTCTGCTAACACCGTGCAGAGCGCTGTGCCCAATATACAGAAACGTCTTGCGGTATCTCCTACAGG
Source organism: Larus michahellis (assembly GCF_964199755.1). Lineage (NCBI taxonomy): Eukaryota > Metazoa > Chordata > Aves > Charadriiformes > Laridae > Larus > Larus michahellis. The sequence goes on from NW_027436048.1 coordinate 479,887, forward strand.
GAAAGTGCCAGGAGGGAATTGCGGAGCTTGTTCTCAGTGTCTCTGAGAATTGCTCTGATTATCTGTGTGACCTCTTTGCTAAGACGCTCCAGAGAGCCGTCCTCAAAACAAACACACATCTTGACATATCTCCCACATTGATCGCAGTGTCTCCAGAAACGGCATTCAAGGAGCCAGGAGGTTTTCTCCCTACACTGTCCATTGAGTTGTCCTCAAAACCAATATACATCCTGCTATATCTCCCACATGGAAAGTGCCAGGAGGGAGAAGTGGGGATTATGTTTAGACTTTCTCGGAACTGCTTCAAATCAACTAGATATCTTTGTGTTGTAAATCTCCCAACAGCCAAACGCAAAAGCAGCAAACATCTCGCTGTATGTCCCACATCCAAAGTGCCAAGAGAGAGCTTGCTCTCCCTGTCTTTGAGTACTGTTTTCACTGTCCCGGTTACCTCTTTGCTAACATTCTCTTCAGAGCCGCAGTGAAACCAGGAACCCCGTGGAGAAAGCACCCACACTGAAAGTGCCTGGAGGGAACATTGGGGCTTCTTCTCAGTGTCTCTGACATAGGGTTTCACTGTCCCGGGAAAGTCTCTGCTAACACCGTGCAGAGCGCTGTGCCCAATATACAGAAACGTCTTGCGGTATCTCCTACAGGGAAAGTGCCAGGAGGGAATTGTGGAGCTTGTTCTCAGTGTCTCTGAGAATTGCTCTGATTATCTGTGTGACCTCTTTGCTAAGACTCTCCAGAGAGCCGTCCTCAAAACAAACACACATCTTGACATATCTCCCACATTGATCGCAGTGTCTCCAGAAACGGCATTCAAGGAGCCAGGACCTTTTCTCCCTACACTGTCCATTGAGTTGTCCTCAAAACCAACATACATCCTGCTATATCTCCCACATGGAAAGTGCCAGGAGGGAGAAGTGGGGATTATGTTTAGACTTTCTCGGAACTGCTTCAAATCAACTAGATATCTTTGTGCTGTAAATCTCCCAACAGCCAAACGCAAAAGCAGCAAACATCTCGCTGTATGTCCCACATCCAAAGTGCCAAGAGAGAGCTTGCTCTCCCTGTCTTTGAGTACTGTTTTCACTGTCCCGGTTACCTCTTTGCTAACATTCTCTTCAGAGCCGCAGTGAAACCAGGAACCACGTGGAGAAAGCACCCACACTGAAAGTGCCTGGAGGGAACATTGGGGCTTCTTCTCAGTGTCTCTGACATAGGGTTTCACTGTCCCGGGGAAGTCTCTGCTAACACCGTGCAGAGCGCTGTGCCCAATATACAGAAACGTCTTGCGGTATCTCCTACAGGGAAAGTGCCAGGAGGGAATTGCGGAGCTTGTTCTCAGTGTCTCTGAGAATTGCTCTGATTATCTGTGTGACCTCTTTGCTAAGACTCTCCAGAGAGCCGTCCTCAAAACAAACACACATCTTGACATATCTCCCACATTGATCGCAGTGTCTCCAGAAACGGCATTCAAGGAGCCAGGACCTTTTCTCCCTACACTGTCCATTGAGTTGTCCTCAAAACCAACATACATCCTGCTATATCTCCCACATGGAAAGTGCCAGGAGGGAGAAGTGGGGATTATGTTTAGACTTTCTCGGAACTGCTTCAAATCAACTAGATATCTTTGTGCTGTAAATCTCCCAACAGCCAAACGCAAAAGCAGCAAACATCTCGCTGTATGTCCCACATCCAAAGTGCCAAGAGAGAGCTTGCTCTCCCTGTCTTTGAGTACTGTTTTCACTGTCCCGGTTACCTCTTTGCTAACATTCTCTTCAGAGCCGCAGTGAAACCAGGAACCACGTGGAGAAAGCACCCACACTGAAAGTGCCTGGAGGGAACATTGGGGCTTCTTCTCAGTGTCTCTGACATAGGGTTTCACTGTCCCGGGGAAGTCTCTGCTAACACCGTGCAGAGCGCTGTGCCCAATATAAAGAAACGTCTTGCGGTATCTCCTACAGGGAAAGTGCCAGGAGGGAATTGTCGAGCTTGTTCTCAGTGTCTCTGAGAATTGCTCTGATTATCTGTGTGACCTCTTTGCTAAGACTCTCCAGAGAGCCGTCCTCAAAACACACATCTTGACATATCTCCCACATTGATCGCAGTGTCTCCAGAAACGGCATTCAAGGAGCCAGGAGGTTTTCTCCCTACACTGTCCATTGAGTTGTCCTCAAAACCAACATACATCCTGCTATATCTCCCACATGGAAAGTGCCAGGAGGGAGAAGTGGGGATTATGTTTAGACTTTCTCGGAACTGCTTCAAATCAACTAGATATCTTTGTGCTGTAAATCTCCCAACAGCCAAACGCAAAAGCAGCAAACATCTCGCTGTATGTCCCACATCCAAAGTGCCAAGAGAGAGCTTGCTCTCCCTGTCTTTGAGTACTGTTTTCACTGTCCCGGTTACCTCTTTGCTAACATTCTCTTCAGAGCCGCAGTGAAACCAGGAACCACGTGGAGAAGGCACCCACACTGAAAGTGCCTGGAGGGAACATTGGGGCTTCTTCTCAGTGTCTCTGACATAGGGTTTCACTGTCCCGGGAAAGTCTCTGCTAACACCGTGCAGAGCGCTGTGCCCAATATACAGAAACGTCTTGCGGTATCTCCTACAGGGAAAGTGCCAGGAGGGAATTGCGGAGCTTGTTCTCAGTGTCTCTGAGAATTGCTCTGATTATCTGTGTGACCTCTTTGCTAAGACTCTCCAGAGAGCCGTCCTCAAAACAAACACACATCTTGACATATCTCCCACATTGATCGCAGTGTCTCCAGAAACGGCATTCAAGGAGCCAGGACCTTTTCTCCCTACACTGTCCATTGAGTTGTCCTCAAAACCAACATACATCCTGCTATATCTCCCACATGGAAAGTGCCAGGAGGGAGAAGTGGGGATTATGTTTAGACTTTCTCGGAACTGCTTCAAATCAACTAGATATCTTTGTGCTGTAAATCTCCCAACAGCCAAACGCAAAAGCAGCAAACATCTCGCTGTATGTCCCACATCCAAAGTGCCAAGAGAGAGCTTGCTCTCCCTGTCTTTGAGTACTGTTTTCACTGTCCCGGTTACCTCTTTGCTAACATTCTCTTCAGAGCCGCAGTGAAACCAGGAACCACGTGGAGAAAGCACCCACACTGAAAGTGCCTGGAGGGAACATTGGGGCTTCTTCTCAGTGTCTCTGACATAGGGTTTCACTGTCCCGGGGAAGTCTCTGCTAACACCGTGCAGAGCGCTGTGCCCAATATACAGAAACGTCTTGCGGTATCTCCTACAGGGAAAGTGCCAGGAGGGAATTGTCGAGCTTGTTCTCAGTGTCTCTGAGAATTGCTCTGATTATCTGTGTGACCTCTTTGCTAAGACTCTCCAGAGAGCCGTCCTCAAAACACACATCTTGACATATCTCCCACATTGATCGCAGTGTCTCCAGAAACGGCATTCAAGGAGCCAGGACCTTTTCTCCCTACACTGTCCATTGAGTTGTCCTCAAAACCAATATACATCCTGCTATATCTCCCACATGGAAAGTGCCAGGAGGGAGAAGTGGGGATTATGTTTAGACTTTCTCGGAACTGCTTCAAATCAACTAGATATCTTTGTGCTGTAAATCTCCCAACAGCCAAACGCAAAAGCAGCAAACATCTCGCTGTATGTCCCACATCCAAAGTGCCAAGAGAGAGCTTGCTCTCCCTGTCTTTGAGTACTGTTTTCACTGTCCCGGTTACCTCTTTGCTAACATTCTCTTCAGAGCCGCAGTGAAACCAGGAACCACGTGGAGAAAGCACCCACACTGAAAGTGCCTGGAGGGAACATTGGGGCTTCTTCTCAGTGTCTCTGACATAGGGTTTCACTGTCCCGGGGAAGTCTCTGCTAACACCGTGCAGAGCGCTGTGCCCAATATACAGAAACGTCTTGCGGTATCTCCTACAGGGAAAGTGCCAGGAGGGAATTGCGGAGCTTGTTCTCAGTGTCTCTGAGAATTGCTCTGATTATCTGTGTGACCTCTTTGCTAAGACTCTCCAGAGAGCCGTCCTCAAAACAAACACACATCTTGACATATCTCCCACATTGATCGCAGTGTCTCCAGAAACGGCATTCAAGGAGCCAGGACCTTTTCTCCCTACACTGTCCATTGAGTTGTCCTCAAAACCAACATACATCCTGCTATATCTCCCACATGGAAAGTGCCAGGAGGGAGAAGTGGGGATTATGTTTAGACTTTCTCGGAACTGCTTCAAATCAACTAGATATCTTTGTGCTGTAAATCTCCCAACAGCCAAACGCAAAAGCAGCAAACATCTCGCTGTATGTCCCACATCCAAAGTGCCAAGAGAGAGCTTGCTCTCCCTGTCTTTGAGTACTGTTTTCACTGTCCCGGTTACCTCTTTGCTAACATTCTCTTCAGAGCCGCAGTGAAACCAGGAACCACGTGGAGAAAGCACCCACACTGAAAGTGCCTGGAGGGAACATTGGGGCTTCTTCTCAGTGTCTCTGACATAGGGTTTCACTGTCCCGGGAAAGTCTCTGCTAACACCGTGCAGAGCGCTGTGCCCAATATAAAGAAACGTCTTGCGGTATCTCCTACAGGGAAAGTGCCAGGAGGGAATTGTCGAGCTTGTTCTCAGTGTCTCTGAGAATTGCTCTGATTATCTGTGTGACCTCTTTGCTAAGACTCTCCAGAGAGCCGTCCTCAAAACACACATCTTGACATATCTCCCACATTGATCGCAGTGTCTCCAGAAACGGCATTCAAGGAGCCAGGAGGTTTTCTCCCTACACTGTCCATTGAGTTGTCCTCAAAACCAATATACATCCTGCTATATCTCCCACATGGAAAGTGCCAGGAGGGAGAAGTGGGGATTATGTTTAGACTTTCTCGGAACTGCTTCAAATCAACTAGATATCTTTGTGCTGTAAATCTCCCAACAGCCAAACGCAAAAGCAGCAAACATCTCGCTGTATGTCCCACATCCAAAGTGCCAAGAGAGAGCTTGCTCTCCCTGTCTTTGAGTACTGTTTTCACTGTCCCGGTTACCTCTTTGCTAACATTCTCTTCAGAGCCGCAGTGAAACCAGGAACCCCGTGGAGAAAGCACCCACACTGAAAGTGCCTGGAGGGAACATTGGGGCTTCTTCTCAGTGTCTCTGACATAGGGTTTCACTGTCCCGGGAAAGTCTCTGCTAACACCGTGCAGAGCGCTGTGCCCAATATACAGAAACGTCTTGCGGTATCTCCTACAGGGAAAGTGCCAGGAGGGAATTGTGGAGCTTGTTCTCAGTGTCTCTGAGAATTGCTCTGATTATCTGTGTGACCTCTTTGCTAAGACTCTCCAGAGAGCCGTCCTCAAAACAAACACACATCTTGACATATCTCCCACATTGATCGCAGTGTCTCCAGAAACGGCATTCAAGGAGCCAGGACCTTTTCTCCCTACACTGTCCATTGAGTTGTCCTCAAAACCAACATACATCCTGCTATATCTCCCACATGGAAAGTGCCAGGAGGGAGAAGTGGGGATTATGTTTAGACTTTCTCGGAACTGCTTCAAATCAACTAGATATCTTTGTGCTGTAAATCTCCCAACAGCCAAACGCAAAAGCAGCAAACATCTCGCTGTATGTCCCACATCCAAAGTGCCAAGAGAGAGCTTGCTCTCCCTGTCTTTGAGTACTGTTTTCACTGTCCCGGTTACCTCTTTGCTAACATTCTCTTCAGAGCCGCAGTGAAACCAGGAACCACGTGGAGAAAGCACCCACACTGAAAGTGCCTGGAGGGAACATTGGGGCTTCTTCTCAGTGTCTCTGACATAGGGTTTCACTGTCCCGGGGAAGTCTCTGCTAACACCGTGCAGAGCGCTGTGCCCAATATACAGAAACGTCTTGCGGTATCTCCTACAGGGAAAGTGCCAGGAGGGAATTGTCGAGCTTGTTCTCAGTGTCTCTGAGAATTGCTCTGATTATCTGTGTGACCTCTTTGCTAAGACTCTCCAGAGAGCCGTCCTCAAAACACACATCTTGACATATCTCCCACATTGATCGCAGTGTCTCCAGAAACGGCATTCAAGGAGCCAGGAGGTTTTCTCCCTACACTGTCCATTGAGTTGTCCTCAAAACCAATATACATCCTGCTATATCTCCCACATGGAAAGTGCCAGGAGGGAGAAGTGGGGATTATGTTTAGACTTTCTCGGAACTGCTTCAAATCAACTAGATATCTTTGTGCTGTAAATCTCCCAACAGCCAAACGCAAAAGCAGCAAACATCTCGCTGTATGTCCCACATCCAAAGTGCCAAGAGAGAGCTTGCTCTCCCTGTCTTTGAGTACTGTTTTCACTGTCCCGGTTACCTCTTTGCTAACATTCTCTTCAGAGCCGCAGTGAAACCAGGAACCCCGTGGAGAAAGCACCCACACTGAAAGTGCCTGGAGGGAACATTGGGGCTTCTTCTCAGTGTCTCTGACATAGGGTTTCACTGTCCCGGGGAAGTCTCTGCTAACACCGTGCAGAGCGCTGTGCCCAATATACAGAAACGTCTTGCGGTATCTCCTACAGGGAAAGTGCCAGGAGGGAATTGCGGAGCTTGTTCTCAGTGTCTCTGAGAATTGCTCTGATTATCTGTGTGACCTCTTTGCTAAGACTCTCCAGAGAGCCGTCCTCAAAACAAACACACATCTTGACATATCTCCCACATTGATCGCAGTGTCTCCAGAAACGGCATTCAAGGAGCCAGGACCTTTTCTCCCTACACTGTCCATTGAGTTGTCCTCAAAACCAATATACATCCTGCTATATCTCCCACATGGAAAGTGCCAGGAGGGAGAAGTGGGGATTATGTTTAGACTTTCTCGGAACTGCTTCAAATCAACTAGATATCTTTGTGCTGTAAATCTCCCAACAGCCAAACGCAAAAGCAGCAAACATCTCGCTGTATGTCCCACATCCAAAGTGCCAAGAGAGAGCTTGCTCTCCCTGTCTTTGAGTACTGTTTTCACTGTCCCGGTTACCTCTTTGCTAGCATTCTCTTCAGAGCCGCAGTGAAACCAGGAACCACGTGGAGAAGGCACCCACACTGAAAGTGCCTGGAGGGAACATTGGGGCTTCTTCTCAGTGTCTCTGACATAGGGTTTCACTGTCCCGGGGAAGTCTCTGCTAACACCGTGCAGAGCGCTGTGCCCAATATACAGAAACGTCTTGCGGTATCTCCTACAGGGAAAGTGCCAGGAGGGAATTGCGGAGCTTGTTCTCAGTGTCTCTGAGAATTGCTCTGATTATCTGTGTGACCTCTTTGCTAAGACTCTCCAGAGAGCCGTCCTCAAAACAAACACACATCTTGACATATCTCCCACATTGATCGCAGTGTCTCCAGAAACGGCATTCAAGGAGCCAGGACCTTTTCTCCCTACACTGTCCATTGAGTTGTCCTCAAAACCAACATACATCCTGCTATATCTCCCACATGGAAAGTGCCAGGAGGGAGAAGTGGGGATTATGTTTAGACTTTCTCGGAACTGCTTCAAATCAACTCGATATCTTTGTGCTGTAAATCTCCCAACAGCCAAACGCAAAAGCAGCAAACATCTCGCTGTATGTCCCACATCCAAAGTGCCAAGAGAGAGCTTGCTCTCCCTGTCTTTGAGTACTGTTTTCACTGTCCCGGTTACCTCTTTGCTAACATTCTCTTCAGAGCTGCAGTGAAACCAGGAACCCCGTGGAGAAAGCACCCACACTGAAAGTGCCTGGAGGGAACACTGGGGCTTCTTCTCAGTGTCTCTGACATAGGGTTTCACTGTCCCAGGGAAGTCTCTGCTAACACCGTGCAGAGCGCTGTGCCCAATATACAGAAACGTCTTGCGGTATCTCCTACAGGGAAAGTGCCAGGAGGGAATTGTGGAGCTTGTTCTCAGTGTCTCTGAGAATTGCTCTGATTATCTGTGTGACCTCTTTGCTAAGACGCTCCAGAGAGCCGTCCTCAAAACAAACACACATCTTGACATATCTCCCACATTGATCGCAGTGTCTCCAGAAACGGCATTCAAGGAGCCAGGAGGTTTTCTCCCTACACTGTCCATTGAGTTGTCCTCAAAACCAGTATACATCCTGCTATATCTCCCACATGGAAAGTGCCAGGAGGGAGAAGTGGGGATTATGTTTAGACTTTCTCGGAACTGCTTCAAATCAACTAGATATCTTTGTGCTGTAAATCTCCCAACAGCCAAACGCAAAAGCAGCAAACATCTCGCTGTATGTCCCACATCCAAAGTGCCAAGAGAGAGCTTGCTCTCCCTGTCTTTGAGTACTGTTTTCACTGTCCCGGTTACCTCTTTGCTAACATTCTCTTCAGAGCCGCAGTGAAACCAGGAACCACGTGGAGAAGGCACCCACACTGAAAGTGCCTGGAGGGAACATTGGGGCTTCTTCTCAGTGTCTCTGACATAGGGTTTCACTGTCCCGGGAAAGTCTCTGCTAACACCGTGCAGAGCGCTGTGCCCAATATACAGAAACGTCTTGCGGTATCTCCTACAGGGAAAGTGCCAGGAGGGAATTGTGGAGCTTGTTCTCAGTGTCTCTGAGAATTGCTCTGATTATCTGTGTGACCTCTTTGCTAAGACTCTCCAGAGAGCCGTCCTCAAAACAAACACACATCTTGACATATCTCCCACATTGATCGCAGTGTCTCCAGAAACGGCATTCAAGGAGCCAGGAGGTTTTCTCCCTACACTGTCCATTGAGTTGTCCTCAAAACCAATATACATCCTGCTATATCTCCCACATGGAAAGTGCCAGGAGGGAGAAGTGGGGATTATGTTTAGACTTTCTCGGAACTGCTTCAAATCAACTAGATATCTTTGTGCTGTAAATCTCCCAACAGCCAAACGCAAAAGCAGCAAACATCTCGCTGTATGTCCCACATCCAAAGTGCCAAGAGAGAGCTTGCTCTCCCTGTCTTTGAGTACTGTTTTCACTGTCCCGGTTACCTCTTTGCTAACATTCTCTTCAGAGCCGCAGTGAAACCAGGAACCACGTGGAGAAGGCACCCACACTGAAAGTGCCTGGAGGGAACATTGGGGCTTCTTCTCAGTGTCTCTGACATAGGGTTTCACTGTCCCGGGAAAGTCTCTGCTAACACCGTGCAGAGCGCTGTGCCCAATATACAGAAACGTCTTGCGGTATCTCCTACAGGGAAAGTGCCAGGAGGGAATTGCGGAGCTTGTTCTCAGTGTCTCTGAGAATTGCTCTGATTATCTGTGTGACCTCTTTGCTAAGACTCTCCAGAGAGCCGTCCTCAAAACAAACACACATCTTGACATATCTCCCACATTGATCGCAGTGTCTCCAGAAACGGCATTCAAGGAGCCAGGAGGTTTTCTCCCTACACTGTCCATTGAGTTGTCCTCAAAACCAATATACATCCTGCTATATCTCCCACATGGAAAGTGCCAGGAGGGAGAAGTGGGGATTATGTTTAGACTTTCTCGGAACTGCTTCAAATCAACTAGATATCTTTGTGCTGTAAATCTCCCAACAGCCAAACGCAAAAGCAGCAAACATCTCGCTGTATGTCCCACATCCAAAGTGCCAAGAGAGAGCTTGCTCTCCCTGTCTTTGAGTACTGTTTTCACTGTCCCGGTTACCTCTTTGCTAACATTCTCTTCAGAGCCGCAGTGAAACCAGGAACCACGTGGAGAAAGCACCCACACTGAAAGTGCCTGGAGGGAACATTGGGGCTTCTTCTCAGTGTCTCTGACATAGGGTTTCACTGTCCCGGGAAAGTCTCTGCTAACACCGTGCAGAGCGCTGTGCCCAATATACAGAAACGTCTTGCGGTATCTCCTACAGGGAAAGTGCCAGGAGGGAATTGCGGAGCTTGTTCTCAGTGTCTCTGAGAATTGCTCTGATTATCTGTGTGACCTCTTTGCTAAGACGCTCCAGAGAGCCGTCCTCAAAACAAACACACATCTTGACATATCTCCCACATTGATCGCAGTGTCTCCAGAAACGGCATTCAAGGAGCCAGGAGGTTTTCTCCCTACACTGTCCATTGAGTTGTCCTCAAAACCAATATACATCCTGCTATATCTCCCACATGGAAAGTGCCAGGAGGGAGAAGTGGGGATTATGTTTAGACTTTCTCGGAACTGCTTCAAATCAACTAGATATCTTTGTGCTGTAAATCTCCCAACAGCCAAACGCAAAAGCAGCAAACATCTCGCTGTATGTCCCACATCCAAAGTGCCAAGAGAGAGCTTGCTCTCCCTGTCTTTGAGTACTGTTTTCACTGTCCCGGTTACCTCTTTGCTAACATTCTCTTCAGAGCCGCAGTGAAACCAGGAACCACGTGGAGAAAGCACCCACACTGAAAGTGCCTGGAGGGAACATTGGGGCTTCTTCTCAGTGTCTCTGACATAGGGTTTCACTGTCCCGGGAAAGTCTCTGCTAACACCGTGCAGAGCGCTGTGCCCAATATACAGAAACGTCTTGCGGTATCTCCTACAGGGAAAGTGCCAGGAGGGAATTGCGGAGCTTGTTCTCAGTGTCTCTGAGAATTGCTCTGATTATCTGTGTGACCTCTTTGCTAAGACGCTCCAGAGAGCCGTCCTCAAAAGAAACACACATCTTGACATATCTCCCACATTGATCGCAGTGTCTCCAGAAACGGCATTCAAGGAGCCAGGAGGTTTTCTCCCTACACTGTCCATTGAGTTGTCCTCAAAACCAATATACATCCTGCTATATCTCCCACATGGAAAGTGCCAGGAGGGAGAAGTGGGGATTATGTTTAGACTTTCTCGGAACTGCTTCAAATCAACTCGATATCTTTGTGCTGTAAATCTCCCAACAGCCAAACGCAAAAGCAGCAAACATCTCGCTGTATGTCCCACATCCAAAGTGCCAAGAGAGAGCTTGCTCTCCCTGTCTTTGAGTACTGTTTTCACTGTCCTGGTTACCTCTTTGCTAACATTCTCTTCAGAGCCGCAGTGAAACCAGGAACCACGTGGAGAAAGCACCCACACTGAAAGTGCCTGGAGGGAACATTGGGGCTTCTTCTCAGTGTCTCTGACATAGGGTTTCACTGTCCCAGGAAAGTCTCTGCTAACACCGTGCAGAGCGCTGTGCCCAATATACAGAAACGTCTTGCGGTATCTCCTACAGGGAAAGTGCCAGGAGGGAATTGCGGAGCTTGTTCTCAGTGTCTCTGAGAATTGCTCTGATTATCCCCGTGACCTCTTTGCTAAGACGCTCCAGAGAGCCGTCCTCAAAACAAACACACATCTTGACATATCTCCCACATTGATCGCAGTGTCTCCAGAAACGGCATTCAAGGAGCCAGGAGGTTTTCTCCCTACACTGTCCTTTGAGTTGTCCTCAAAACCAATATACATCCTGCTATATCTCCCACATGGAAAGTGCCAGGAGGGAGAAGTGGGGATTATGTTTAGACTTTCTCGGAACTGCTTCAAATCAACTAGATATCTTTGTGCTGTAAATCTCCCAACAGCCAAACGCAAAAGCAGCAAACATCTCGCTGTATGTCCCACATCCAAAGTGCCAAGAGAGAGCTTGCTCTCCCTGTCTTTGAGTACTGTTTTCACTGTCCCGGTTACCTCTTTGCTAACATTCTCTTCAGAGCCGCAGTGAAACCAGGAACCACGTGGAGAAAGCACCCACACTGAAAGTGCCTGGAGGGAACATTGGGGCTTCTTCTCAGTGTCTCTGACATAGGGTTTCACTGTCCCGGGGAAGCCTCTGCTAACACCGTGCAGAGCGCTGTGCCCAATATACAGAAACGTCTTGCGGTATCTCCCACAGGGAAAGTGCCAGGAGGGAATTGCGGAGCTTGTTCTCAGTGTCTCTGAGAATTGCTCTGATTATCTGTGTGACCTCTTTGCTAAGACTCTCCAGAGAGCCGTCCTCAAAACAAACACACATCTTGACATATCTCCCACATTGATCGCAGTGTCTCCAGAAACGGCATTCAAGGAGCCAGGAGGTTTTCTCCCTACACTGTCCATTGAGTTGTCCTCAAAACCAATATACATCCTGCTATATCTCCCACATGGAAAGTGCCAGGAGGGAGAAGTGGGGATTATGTTTAGACTTTCTCGGAACTGCTTCAAATCAACTAGATATCTTTGTGCTGTAAATCTCCCAACAGCCAAACGCAAAAGCAGCAAACATCTCGCTGTATGTCCCACATCCAAAGTGCCAAGAGAGAGCTTGCTCTCCCTGTCTTTGAGTACTGTTTTCACTGTCCCGGTTACCTCTTTGCTAACATTCACTTCAGAGCCGCAGTGAAACCAGGAACCCCGTGGAGAAAGCACCCACACTGAAAGTGCCTGGAGGGAACATTGGGGCTTCTTCTCAGTGTCTCTGACATAGGGTTTCACTGTCCCGGGAAAGTCTCTGCTAACACCGTGCAGAGCGCTGTGCCCAATATACAGAAACGTCTTGCGGTATCTCCTACAGGGAAAGTGCCAGGAGGGAATTGCGGAGCTTGTTCTCAGTGTCTCTGAGAATTGCTCTGATTATCTGTGTGACCTCTTTGCTAAGACTCTCCAGAGAGCCGTCCTCAAAACAAACACACATCTTGACATATCTCCCACATTGATCGCAGTGTCTCCAGAAACGGCATTCAAGGAGCCAGGACCTTTTCTCCCTACACTGTCCATTGAGTTGTCCTCAAAACCAATATACATCCTGCTATATCTCCCACATGGAAAGTGCCAGGAGGGAGAAGTGGGGATTATGTTTAGACTTTCTCGGAACTGCTTCAAATCAACTAGATATCTTTGTGCTGTAAATCTCCCAACAGCCAAACGCAAAAGCAGCAAACATCTCGCTGTATGTCCCACATCCAAAGTGCCAAGAGAGAGCTTGCTCTCCCTGTCTTTGAGTACTGTTTTCACTGTCCCGGTTACCTCTTTGCTAACATTCTCTTCAGAGCTGCAGTGAAACCAGGAACCCCGTGGAGAAAGCACCCACACTGAAAGTGCCTGGAGGGAACATTGGGGCTTCTTCTCAGTGTCTCTGACATAGGGTTTCACTGTCCCGGGAAAGTCTCTGCTAACACCGTGCAGAGCGCTGTGCCCAATATACAGAAACGTCTTGCGGTATCTCCTACAGGGAAAGTGCCAGGAGGGAATTGTGGAGCTTGTTCTCAGTGTCTCTGAGAATTGCTCTGATTATCTGTGTGACCTCTTTGCTAAGACGCTCCAGAGAGCCGTCCTCAAAACAAACACACATCTTGACATATCTCCCACATTGATCGCAGTGTCTCCAGAAACGGCATTCAAGGAGCCAGGACCTTTTCTCCCTACACTGTCCTTTGAGTTGTCCTCAAAACCAATATACATCCTGCTATATCTCCCACATGGAAAGTGCCAGGAGGGAGAAGTGGGGATTATGTTTAGACTTTCTCGGAACTGCTTCAAATCAACTAGATATCTTTGTGCTGTAAATCTCCCAACAGCCAAACGCAAAAGCAGCAAACATCTCGCTGTATGTCCCACATCCAAAGTGCCAAGAGAGAGCTTGCTCTCCCTGTCTTTGAGTACTGTTTTCACTGTCCCGGTTACCTCTTTGCTAACATTCTCTTCAGAGCCGCAGTGAAACCAGGAACCACGTGGAGAAGGCACCCACACTGAAAGTGCCTGGAGGGAACATTGGGGCTTCTTCTCAGTGTCTCTGACATAGGGTTTCACTGTCCCGGGAAAGTCTCTGCTAACACCGTGCAGAGCGCTGTGCCCAATATACAGAAACGTCTTGCGGTATCTCCTACAGGGAAAGTGCCAGGAGGGAATTGTGGAGCTTGTTCTCAGTGTCTCTGAGAATTGCTCTGATTATCTGTGTGACCTCTTTGCTAAGACGCTCCAGAGAGCCGTCCTCAAAACAAACACACATCTTGACATATCTCCCACATTGATCGCAGTGTCTCCAGAAACGGCATTCAAGGAGCCAGGAGGTTTTCTCCCTACACTGTCCATTGAGTTGTCCTCAAAACCAATATACATCCTGCTATATCTCCCACATGGAAAGTGCCAGGAGGGAGAAGTGGGGATTATGTTTAGACTTTCTCGGAACTGCTTCAAATCAACTAGATATCTTTGTGCTGTAAATCTCCCAACAGCCAAACGCAAAAGCAGCAAACATCTCGCTGTATGTCCCACATCCAAAGTGCCAAGAGAGAGCTTGCTCTCCCTGTCTTTGAGTACTGTTTTCACTGTCCCGGTTACCTCTTTGCTAGCATTCTCTTCAGAGCCGCAGTGAAACCAGGAACCACGTGGAGAAGGCACCCACACTGAAAGTGCCTGGAGGGAACATTGGGGCTTCTTCTCAGTGTCTCTGACATAGGGTTTCACTGTCCCGGGAAAGTCTCTGCTAACACCGTGCAGAGCGCTGTGCCCAATATACAGAAACGTCTTGCGGTATCTCCTACAGGGAAAGTGCCAGGAGGGAATTGTGGAGCTTGTTCTCAGTGTCTCTGAGAATTGCTCTGATTATCTGTGTGACCTCTTTGCTAAGACGCTCCAGAGAGCCGTCCTCAAAACAAACACACATCTTGACATATCTCCCACATTGATCGCAGTGTCTCCAGAAACGGCATTCAAGGAGCCAGGAGGTTTTCTCCCTACACTGTCCATTGAGTTGTCCTCAAAACCAATATACATCCTGCTATATCTCCCACATGGAAAGTGCCAGGAGGGAGAAGTGGGGATTACGTTTAGACTTTCTCGGAACTGCTTCAAATCAACTAGATATCTTTGTGCTGTAAATCTCCCAACAGCCAAACGCAAAAGCAGCAAACATCTCGCTGTATGTCCCACATCCAAAGTGCCAAGAGAGAGCTTGCTCTCCCTGTCTTTGAGTACTGTTTTCACTGTCCCGGTTACCTCTTTGCTAACATTCACTTCAGAGCCGCAGTGAAACCAGGAACCCCGTGGAGAAAGCACCCACACTGAAAGTGCCTGGAGGGAACATTGGGGCTTCTTCTCAGTGTCTCTGACATAGGGTTTCACTGTCCGGGGGAAGTCTCTGCTAACACCGTGCAGAGCGCTGTGCCCAATATACAGAAACGTCTTGCGGTATCTCCTACAGGGAAAGTGCCAGGAGGGAATTGTGGAGCTTGTTCTCAGTGTCTCTGAGAATTGCTCTGATTATCTGTGTGACCTCTTTGCTAAGACTCTCCAGAGAGCCGTCCTCAAAACAAACACACATCTTGACATATCTCCCACATTGATCGCAGTGTCTCCAGAAACGGCATTCAAGGAGCCAGGAGGTTTTCTCCCTACACTGTCCATTGAGTTGTCCTCAAAACCAATATACATCCTGCTATATCTCCCACATGGAAAGTGCCAGGAGGGAGAAGTGGGGATTACGTTTAGACTTTCTCGGAACTGCTTCAAATCAACTAGATATCTTTGTGCTGTAAATCTCCCAACAGCCAAACGCAAAAGCAGCAAACATCTCGCTGTATGTCCCACATCCAAAGTGCCAAGAGAGAGCTTGCTCTCCCTGTCTTTGAGTACTGTTTTCGCTGTCCCGGTTACCTCTTTGCTAACATTCTCTTCAGAGCCGCAGTGAAACCAGGAACCCCGTGGAGAAAGCACCCACACTGAAAGTGCCTGGAGGGAACATTGGGGCTTCTTCTCAGTGTCTCTGACATAGGGTTTCACTGTCCCAGGAAAGTCTCTGCTAACACCCTGCAGAGCGCTGTGCCCAATATACAGAAACGTCTTGCGGTATCTCCTACAGGGAAAGTGCCAGGAGGGAATTGCGGAGCTTGTTCTCAGTGTCTCTGAGAATTGCTCTGATTATCTGTGTGACCTCTTTGCTAAGACTCTCCAGAGAGCCGTCCTCAAAACAAACACACATCTTGACATATCTCCCACATCGATCGCAGTGTCTCCAGAAACGGCATTCAAGGAGCCAGGAGGTTTTCTCCCTACACTGTCCATTGAGTTGTCCTCAAAACCAATATACATCCTGCTATATCTCCCACATGGAAAGTGCCAGGAGGGAGAAGTGGGGATTATGTTTAGACTTTCTCGGAACTGCTTCAAATCAACTAGATATCTTTGTGCTGTAAATCTCCCAACAGCCAAACGCAAAAGCAGCAAACATCTCGCTGTATGTCCCACATCCAAAGTGCCAAGAGAGAGCTTGCTCTCCCTGTCTTTGAGTACTGTTTTCGCTGTCCCGGTTACCTCTTTGCTAACATTCTCTTCAGAGCCGCAGTGAAACCAGGAACCCCGTGGAGAAAGCACCCACACTGAAAGTGCCTGGAGGGAACATTGGGGCTTCTTCTCAGTGTCTCTGACATAGGGTTTCACTGTCCCGGGAAAGTCTCTGCTAACACCGTGCAGAGCGCTGTGCCCAATATACAGAAACGTCTTGCGGTATCTCCTACAGGGAAAGTGCCAGGAGGGAATTGCGGAGCTTGTTCTCAGTGTCTCTGAGAATTGCTCTGATTATCTGTGTGACCTCTTTGCTAAGACGCTCCAGAGAGCCGTCCTCAAAACAAACACACATCTTGACATATCTCCCACATCGATCGCAGTGTCTCCAGAAACGGCATTCAAGGAGCCAGGAGGTTTTCTCCCTACACTGTCCATTGAGTTGTCCTCAAAACCAATATACATCCTGCTATATCTCCCACATGGAAAGTGCCAGGAGGGAGAAGTGGGGATTATGTTTAGACTTTCTCGGAACTGCTTCAAATCAACTAGATATCTTTGTGCTGTAAATCTCCCAACAGCCAAACGCAAAAGCAGCAAACATCTCGCTGTATGTCCCACATCCAAAGTGCCAAGAGAGAGCTTGCTCTCCCTGTCTTTGAGTACTGTTTTCACTGTCCCGGTTACCTCTTTGCTAACATTCTCTTCAGAGCCGCAGTGAAACCAGGAACCACGTGGAGAAGGCACCCACACTGAAAGTGCCTGGAGGGAACATTGGGGCTTCTTCTCAGTGTCTCTGACATAGGGTTTCACTGTCCCGGGAAAGTCTCTGCTAACACTGTGCAGAGCGCTGTGCCCAATATACAGAAACGTCTTGCGGTATCTCCTACAGGGAAAGTGCCAGGAGGGAATTGCGGAGCTTGTTCTCAGTGTCTCTGAGAATTGCTCTGATTATCTGTGTGACCTCTTTGCTAAGACTCTCCAGAGAGCCGTCCTCAAAACAAACACACATCTTGACATATCTCCCACATTGATCGCAGTGTCTCCAGAAACGGCATTCAAGGAGCCAGGAGGTTTTCTCCCTACACTGTCCATTGAGTTGTCCTCAAAACCAATATACATCCTGCTATATCTCCCACATGGAAAGTGCCAGGAGGGAGAAGTGGGGATTACGTTTAGACTTTCTCGGAACTGCTTCAAATCAACTAGATATCTTTGTGCTGTAAATCTCCCAACAGCCAAACGCAAAAGCAGCAAACATCTCGCTGTATGTCCCACATCCAAAGTGCCAAGAGAGAGCTTGCTCTCCCTGTCTTTGAGTACTGTTTTCACTGTCCCGGTTACCTCTTTGCTAACATTCACTTCAGAGCCGCAGTGAAACCAGGAACCACGTGGAGAAAGCACCCACACTGAAAGTGCCTGGAGGGAACATTGGGGCTTCTTCTCAGTGTCTCTGACATAGGGTTTCACTGTCCCGGGAAAGTCTCTGCTAACACCGTGCAGAGCGCTGTGCCCAATATACAGAAACGTCTTGCGGTATCTCCTACAGGGAAAGTGCCAGGAGGGAATTGTGGAGCTTGTTCTCAGTGTCTCTGAGAATTGCTCTGATTATCTGTGTGACCTCTTTGCTAAGACTCTCCAGAGAGACGTCCTCAAAACAAACACACATCTTGACATATCTCCCACATTGATCGCAGTGTCTCCAGAAACGGCATTCAAGGAGCCAGGAGGTTTTCTCCCTACACTGTCCATTGAGTTGTCCTCAAAACCAATATACATCCTGCTATATCTCCCACATGGAAAGTGCCAGGAGGGAGAAGTGGGGATTATGTTTAGACTTTCTCGGAACTGCTTCAAATCAACTAGATATCTTTGTGCTGTAAATCTCCCAACAGCCAAACGCAAAAGCAGCAAACATCTCGCTGTATGTCCCACATCCAAAGTGCCAAGAGAGAGCTTGCTCTCCCTGTCTTTGAGTACTGTTTTCGCTGTCCCGGTTACCTCTTTGCTAACATTCTCTTCAGAGCCGCAGTGAAACCAGGAACCCCGTGGAGAAAGCACCCACACTGAAAGTGCCTGGAGGGAACATTGGGGCTTCTTCTCAGTGTCTCTGACATAGGGTTTCACTGTCCCAGGAAAGTCTCTGCTAACACCCTGCAGAGCGCTGTGCCCAATATACAGAAACGTCTTGCGGTATCTCCTACAGGGAAAGTGCCAGGAGGGAATTGCGGAGCTTGTTCTCAGTGTCTCTGAGAATTGCTCTGATTATCTGTGTGACCTCTTTGCTAAGACTCTCCAGAGAGCCGTCCTCAAAACAAACACACATCTTGACATATCTCCCACATCGATCGCAGTGTCTCCAGAAACGGCATTCAAGGAGCCAGGAGGTTTTCTCCCTACACTGTCCATTGAGTTGTCCTCAAAACCAATATACATCCTGCTATATCTCCCACATGGAAAGTGCCAGGAGGGAGAAGTGGGGATTATGTTTAGACTTTCTCGGAACTGCTTCAAATCAACTCGATATCTTTGTGCTGTAAATCTCCCAACAGCCAAACGCAAAAGCAGCAAACATCTCGCTGTATGTCCCACATCCAAAGTGCCAAGAGAGAGCTTGCTCTCCCTGTCTTTGAGTACTGTTTTCACTGTCCCGGTTACCTCTTTGCTAACATTCACTTCAGAGCCGCAGTGAAACCAGGAACCCCGTGGAGAAAGCACCCACACTGAAAGTGCCTGGAGGGAACATTGGGGCTTCTTCTCAGTGTCTCTGACATAGGGTTTCACTGTCCGGGGGAAGTCTCTGCTAACACCGTGCAGAGCGCTGTGCCCAATATACAGAAACGTCTTGCGGTATCTCCTACAGGGAAAGTGCCAGGAGGGAATTGTGGAGCTTGTTCTCAGTGTCTCTGAGAATTGCTCTGATTATCTGTGTGACCTCTTTGCTAAGACTCTCCAGAGAGCCGTCCTCAAAACAAACACACATCTTGACATATCTCCCACATTGATCGCAGTGTCTCCAGAAACGGCATTCAAGGAGCCAGGAGGTTTTCTCCCTACACTGTCCATTGAGTTGTCCTCAAAACCAATATACATCCTGCTATATCTCCCACATGGAAAGTGCCAGGAGGGAGAAGTGGGGATTACGTTTAGACTTTCTCGGAACTGCTTCAAATCAACTAGATATCTTTGTGCTGTAAATCTCCCAACAGCCAAACGCAAAAGCAGCAAACATCTCGCTGTATGTCCCACATCCAAAGTGCCAAGAGAGAGCTTGCTCTCCCTGTCTTTGAGTACTGTTTTCACTGTCCCGGTTACCTCTTTGCTAACATTCACTTCAGAGCCGCAGTGAAACCAGGAACCACGTGGAGAAAGCACCCACACTGAAAGGGCCTGGAGGGAACATTGGGGCTTCTTCTCAGTGTCTCTGACATAGGGTTTCACTGTCCCGGGAAAGTCTCTGCTAACACCGTGCAGAGCGCTGTGCCCAATATACAGAAATGTCTTGCGGTATCTCCTACAGGGAAAGTGCCAGGAGGGAATTGTGGAGCTTGTTCTCAGTGTCTCTGAGAATTGCTCTGATTATCTGTGTGACCTCTTTGCTAAGACTCTCCAGAGAGCCGTCCTCAAAACAAACACAGATCTTGACATATCTCCCACATTGATCGCAGTGTCTCCAGAAACGGCATTCAAGGAGCCAGGACCTTTTCTCCCTACACTGTCCATTGAGTTGTCCTCAAAACCAATATACATCCTGCTATATCTCCCACATGGAAAGTGCCAGGAGGGAGAAGCGGGGATTATGTTTAGACTTTCTCGGAACTGCTTCAAATCAACTAGATATCTTTGTGCTGTAAATCTCCCAACAGCCAAACGCAAAAGCAGCAAACATCTCGCTGTATGTCCCACATCCAAAGTGCCAAGAGAGAGCTTGCTCTCCCTGTCTTTGAGTACTGTTTTCGCTGTCCCGGTTACCTCTTTGCTAACATTCTCTTCAGAGCCGCAGTGAAACCAGGAACCCCGTGGAGAAAGCACCCACACTGAAAGTGCCTGGAGGGAACATTGGGGCTTCTTCTCAGTGTCTCTGACATAGGGTTTCACTGTCCCAGGAAAGTCTCTGCTAACACCCTGCAGAGCGCTGTGCCCAATATACAGAAACGTCTTGCGGTATCTCCTACAGGGAAAGTGCCAGGAGGGAATTGCGGAGCTTGTTCTCAGTGTCTCTGAGAATTGCTCTGATTATCTGTGTGACCTCTTTGCTAAGACTCTCCAGAGAGCCGTCCTCAAAACAAACACACATCTTGACATATCTCCCACATCGATCGCAGTGTCTCCAGAAACGGCATTCAAGGAGCCAGGAGGTTTTCTCCCTACACTGTCCATTGAGTTGTCCTCAAAACCAATATACATCCTGCTATATCTCCCACATGGAAAGTGCCAGGAGGGAGAAGTGGGGATTATGTTTAGACTTTCTCGGAACTGCTTCAAATCAACTAGATATCTTTGTGCTGTAAATCTCCCAACAGCCAAACGCAAAAGCAGCAAACATCTCGCTGTATGTCCCACATCCAAAGTGCCAAGAGAGAGCTTGCTCTCCCTGTCTTTGAGTACTGTTTTCACTGTCCCGGTTACCTCTTTGCTAACATTCTCTTCAGAGCCGCAGTGAAACCAGGAACCACGTGGAGAAGGCACCCACACTGAAAGTGCCTGGAGGGAACATTGGGGCTTCTTCTCAGTGTCTCTGACATAGGGTTTCACTGTCCCGGGAAAGTCTCTGCTAACACTGTGCAGAGCGCTGTGCCCAATATACAGAAACGTCTTGCGGTATCTCCTACAGGGAAAGTGCCAGGAGGGAATTGCGGAGCTTGTTCTCAGTGTCTCTGAGAATTGCTCTGATTATCTGTGTGACCTCTTTGCTAAGACTCTCCAGAGAGCCGTCCTCAAAACAAACACACATCTTGACATATCTCCCACATTGATCGCAGTGTCTCCAGAAACGGCATTCAAGGAGCCAGGAGGTTTTCTCCCTACACTGTCCATTGAGTTGTCCTCAAAACCAATATACATCCTGCTATATCTCCCACATGGAAAGTGCCAGGAGGGAGAAGTGGGGATTACGTTTAGACTTTCTCGGAACTGCTTCAAATCAACTAGATATCTTTGTGCTGTAAATCTCCCAACAGCCAAACGCAAAAGCAGCAAACATCTCGCTGTATGTCCCACATCCAAAGTGCCAAGAGAGAGCTTGCTCTCCCTGTCTTTGAGTACTGTTTTCACTGTCCCGGTTACCTCTTTGCTAACATTCACTTCAGAGCCGCAGTGAAACCAGGAACCACGTGGAGAAAGCACCCACACTGAAAGTGCCTGGAGGGAACATTGGGGCTTCTTCTCAGTGTCTCTGACATAGGGTTTCACTGTCCCGGGAAAGTCTCTGCTAACACCGTGCAGAGCGCTGTGCCCAATATACAGAAACGTCTTGCGGTATCTCCTACAGGGAAAGTGCCAGGAGGGAATTGTGGAGCTTGTTCTCAGTGTCTCTGAGAATTGCTCTGATTATCTGTGTGACCTCTTTGCTAAGACTCTCCAGAGAGACGTCCTCAAAACAAACACACATCTTGACATATCTCCCACATTGATCGCAGTGTCTCCAGAAACGGCATTCAAGGAGCCAGGAGGTTTTCTCCCTACACTGTCCATTGAGTTGTCCTCAAAACCAATATACATCCTGCTATATCTCCCACATGGAAAGTGCCAGGAGGGAGAAGTGGGGATTATGTTTAGACTTTCTCGGAACTGCTTCAAATCAACTAGATATCTTTGTGCTGTAAATCTCCCAACAGCCAAACGCAAAAGCAGCAAACATCTCGCTGTATGTCCCACATCCAAAGTGCCAAGAGAGAGCTTGCTCTCCCTGTCTTTGAGTACTGTTTTCGCTGTCCCGGTTACCTCTTTGCTAACATTCTCTTCAGAGCCGCAGTGAAACCAGGAACCCCGTGGAGAAAGCACCCACACTGAAAGTGCCTGGAGGGAACATTGGGGCTTCTTCTCAGTGTCTCTGACATAGGGTTTCACTGTCCCAGGAAAGTCTCTGCTAACACCCTGCAGAGCGCTGTGCCCAATATACAGAAACGTCTTGCGGTATCTCCTACAGGGAAAGTGCCAGGAGGGAATTGCGGAGCTTGTTCTCAGTGTCTCTGAGAATTGCTCTGATTATCTGTGTGACCTCTTTGCTAAGACTCTCCAGAGAGCCGTCCTCAAAACAAACACACATCTTGACATATCTCCCACATCGATCGCAGTGTCTCCAGAAACGGCATTCAAGGAGCCAGGACCTTTTCTCCCTACACTGTCCATTGAGTTGTCCTCAAAACCAATATACATCCTGCTATATCTCCCACATGGAAAGTGCCAGGAGGGAGAAGTGGGGATTACGTTTAGACTTTCTCGGAACTGCTTCAAATCAACTAGATATCTTTGTGCTGTAAATCTCCCAACAGCCAAACGCAAAAGCAGCAAACATCTCGCTGTATGTCCCACATCCAAAGTGCCAAGAGAGAGCTTGCTCTCCCTGTCTTTGAGTACTGTTTTCACTGTCCCGGTTACCTCTTTGCTAACATTCACTTCAGAGCCGCAGTGAAACCAGGAACCCCGTGGAGAAAGCACCCACACTGAAAGTGCCTGGAGGGAACATTGGGGCTTCTTCTCAGTGTCTCTGACATAGGGTTTCACTGTCCCGGGAAAGTCTCTGCTAACACCCTGCAGAGTGCTGTGCCCAATATACAGAAACGTCTTGCGGTATCTCCTACAGGGAAAGTGCCAGGAGGGAATTGTGGAGCTTGTTCTCAGTGTCTCTGAGAATTGCTCTGATTATCTGTGTGACCTCTTTGCTAAGACTCTCCAGAGAGCCGTCCTCAAAACAAACACACATCTTGACATATCTCCCACATTGATCGCAGTGTCTCCAGAAACGGCATTCAAGGAGCCAGGACCTTTTCTCCCTACACTGTCCATTGAGTTGTCCTCAAAACCAATATACATCCTGCTATATCTCCCACATGGAAAGTGCCAGGAGGGAGAAGTGGGGATTATGTTTAGACTTTCTCGGAACTGCTTCAAATCAACTAGATATCTTTGTGCTGTAAATCTCCCAACAGCCAAACGCAAAAGCAGCAAACATCTCGCTGTATGTCCCACATCCAAAGTGCCAAGAGAGAGCTTGCTCTCCCTGTCTTTGAGTACTGTTTTCACTGTCCCGGTTACCTCTTTGCTAACATTCTCTTCAGAGCCGCAGTGAAACCAGGAACCACGTGGAGAAGGCACCCACACTGAAAGTGCCTGGAGGGAACATTGGGGCTTCTTCTCAGTGTCTCTGACATAGGGTTTCACTGTCCCGGGAAAGTCTCTGCTAACACCGTGCAGAGCGCTGTGCCCAATATACAGAAACGTCTTGCGGTATCTCCTACAGGGAAAGTGCCAGGAGGGAATTGTGGAGCTTGTTCTCAGTGTCTCTGAGAATTGCTCTGATTATCTGTGTGACCTCTTTGCTAAGACTCTCCAGAGAGCCGTCCTCAAAACAAACACACATCTTGACATATCTCCCACATTGATCGCAGTGTCTCCAGAAACGGCATTCAAGGAGCCAGGAGGTTTTCTCCCTACACTGTCCATTGAGTTGTCCTCAAAACCAATATACATCCTGCTATATCTCCCACATGGAAAGTGCCAGGAGGGAGAAGTGGGGATTATGTTTAGACTTTCTCGGAACTGCTTCAAATCAACTAGATATCTTTGTGCTGTAAATCTCCCAACAGCCAAACGCAAAAGCAGCAAACATCTCGCTGTATGTCCCACATCCAAAGTGCCAAGAGAGAGCTTGCTCTCCCTGTCTTTGAGTACTGTTTTCGCTGTCCCGGTTACCTCTTTGCTAACATTCTCTTCAGAGCCGCAGTGAAACCAGGAACCCCGTGGAGAAAGCACCCACACTGAAAGTGCCTGGAGGGAACATTGGGGCTTCTTCTCAGTGTCTCTGACATAGGGTTTCACTGTCCCAGGAAAGTCTCTGCTAACACCCTGCAGAGCGCTGTGCCCAATATACAGAAACGTCTTGCGGTATCTCCTACAGGGAAAGTGCCAGGAGGGAATTGCGGAGCTTGTTCTCAGTGTCTCTGAGAATTGCTCTGATTATCTGTGTGACCTCTTTGCTAAGACTCTCCAGAGAGCCGTCCTCAAAACAAACACACATCTTGACATATCTCCCACATTGATCGCAGTGTCTCCAGAAACGGCATTCAAGGAGCCAGGAGGTTTTCTCCCTACACTGTCCATTGAGTTGTCCTCAAAACCAATATACATCCTGCTATATCTCCCACATGGAAAGTGCCAGGAGGGAGAAGTGGGGATTACGTTTAGACTTTCTCGGAACTGCTTCAAATCAACTAGATATCTTTGTGCTGTAAATCTCCCAACAGCCAAACGCAAAAGCAGCAAACATCTCGCTGTATGTCCCACATCCAAAGTGCCAAGAGAGAGCTTGCTCTCCCTGTCTTTGAGTACTGTTTTCACTGTCCCGGTTACCTCTTTGCTAACATTCACTTCAGAGCCGCAGTGAAACCAGGAACCCCGTGGAGAAAGCACCCACACTGAAAGTGCCTGGAGGGAACATTGGGGCTTCTTCTCAGTGTCTCTGACATAGGGTTTCACTGTCCCGGGAAAGTCTCTGCTAACACCCTGCAGAGTGCTGTGCCCAATATACAGAAACGTCTTGCGGTATCTCCTACAGGGAAAGTGCCAGGAGGGAATTGTGGAGCTTGTTCTCAGTGTCTCTGAGAATTGCTCTGATTATCTGTGTGACCTCTTTGCTAAGACTCTCCAGAGAGCCGTCCTCAAAACAAACACACATCTTGACATATCTCCCACATTGATCGCAGTGTCTCCAGAAACGGCATTCAAGGAGCCAGGACCTTTTCTCCCTACACTGTCCATTGAGTTGTCCTCAAAACCAATATACATCCTGCTATATCTCCCACATGGAAAGTGCCAGGAGGGAGAAGTGGGGATTATGTTTAGACTTTCTCGGAACTGCTTCAAATCAACTAGATATCTTTGTGCTGTAAATCTCCCAACAGCCAAACGCAAAAGCAGCAAACATCTCGCTGTATGTCCCACATCCAAAGTGCCAAGAGAGAGCTTGCTCTCCCTGTCTTTGAGTACTGTTTTCACTGTCCCGGTTACCTCTTTGCTAACATTCTCTTCAGAGCCGCAGTGAAACCAGGAACCACGTGGAGAAAGCACCCACACTGAAAGTGCCTGGAGGGAACATTGGGGCTTCTTCTCAGTGTCTCTGACATAGGGTTTCACTGTCCCGGGAAAGTCTCTGCTAACACGCTGCAGAGCGCTGTGCCCAATATACAGAAACGTCTTGCGGTATCTCCTACAGGGAAAGTGCCAGGAGGGAATTGTGGAGCTTGTTCTCAGTGTCTCTGAGAATTGCTCTGATTATCTGTGTGACCTCTTTGCTAAGACTCTCCAGAGAGCCGTCCTCAAAACAAACACAGATCTTGACATATCTCCCACATTGATCGCAGTGTCTCCAGAAACGGCATTCAAGGAGCCAGGAGGTTTTCTCCCTACACTGTCCATTGAGTTGTCCTCAAAACCAATATACATCCCGCTATATCTCCCACATGGAAAGTGCCAGGAGGGAGAAGTGGGGATTATGTTTAGACTTTCTCGGAACTGCTTCAAATCAACTAGATATCTTTGTGCTGTAAATCTCCCAACAGCCAAACGCAAAAGCAGCAAACATCTCGCTGTATGTCCCACATCCAAAGTGCCAAGAGAGAGCTTGCTCTCCCTGTCTTTGAGTACTGTTTTCACTGTCCCGGTTACCTCTTTGCTAACATTCTCTTCAGAGCCGCAGTGAAACCAGGAACCCCGTGGAGAAAGCACCCACACTGAAAGTGCCTGGAGGGAACATTGGGGCTTCTTCTCAGTGTCTCTGACATAGGGTTTCACTGTCCCGGGAAAGTCTCTGCTAACACCGTGCAGAGCGCTGTGCCCAATATACAGAAACGTCTTGCGGTATCTCCTACAGGGAAAGTGCCAGGAGGGAATTGCGGAGCTTGTTCTCAGTGTCTCTGAGAATTGCTCTGATTATCTGTGTGACCTCTTTGCTAAGACTCTCCAGAGAGCCGTCCTCAAAACAAACACACATCTTGACATATCTCCCACATTGATCGCAGTGTCTCCAGAAACGGCATTCAAGGAGCCAGGAGGTTTTCTCCCTACACTGTCCATTCAGTTGTCCTCAAAACCAATATACATCCTGCTATATCTCCCACATGGAAAGTGCCAGGAGGGAGAAGTGGGGATTATGTTTAGACTTTCTCGGAACTGCTTCAAATCAACTCGATATCTTTGTGCTGTAAATCTCCCAACAGCCAAACGCAAAAGCAGCAAACATCTCGCTGTATGTCCCACATCCAAAGTGCCAAGAGAGAGCTTGCTCTCCCTGTCTTTGAGTACTGTTTTCGCTGTCCCGGTTACCTCTTTGCTAACATTCTCTTCAGAGCCGCAGTGAAACCAGGAACCACGTGGAGAAGGCACCCACACTGAAAGTGCCTGGAGGGAACATTGGGGCTTCTTCTCAGTGTCTCTGACATAGGGTTTCACTGTCCCGGGAAAGTCTCTGCTAACACCGTGCAGAGCGCTGTGCCCAATATACAGAAACGTCTTGCGGTATCTCCTACAGGGAAAGTGCCAGGAGGGAATTGTGGAGCTTGTTCTCAGTGTCTCTGAGAATTGCTCTGATTATCTGTGTGACCTCTTTGCTAAGACTCTCCAGAGAGCCGTCCTCAAAACCAACACACATCTTGACATATCTCCCACATTGATCGCAGTGTCTCCAGAAACGGCATTCAAGGAGCCAGGAGGTTTTCTCCCTACACTGTCCATTGAGTTGTCCTCAGAACCAATATACATCCTGCTATATCTCCCACATGGAAAGTGCCAGGAGGGAGAAGTGGGGATTATGTTTAGACTTTCTCGGAACTGCTTCAAATCAACTCGATATCTTTGTGCTGTAAATCTCCCAACAGCCAAACGCAAAAGCAGCAAACATCTCGCTGTATGTCCCACATCCAAAGTGCCAAGAGAGAGCTTGCTCTCCCTGTCTTTGAGTACTGTTTTCACTGTCCCGGTTACCTCTTTGCTAACATTCTCTTCAGAGCCGCAGTGAAACCAGGAACCCCGTGGAGAAAGCACCCACACTGAAAGTGCCTGGAGGGAACATTGGGGCTTCTTCTCAGTGTCTCTGACATAGGGTTTCACTGTCCCGGGAAAGTCTCTGCTAACACCGTGCAGAGCGCTGTGCCCAATATACAGAAACGTCTTGCGGTATCTCCTACAGGGAAAGTGCCAGGAGGGAATTGCGGAGCTTGTTCTCAGTGTCTCTGAGAATTGCTCTGATTATCTGTGTGACCTCTTTGCTAAGACTCTCCAGAGAGCCGTCCTCAAAACAAACACACATCTTGACATATCTCCCACATTGATTGCAGTGTCTCCAGAAACGGCATTCAAGGAGCCAGGAGGTTTTCTCCCTACACTGTCCATTGAGTTGTCCTCAAAACCAATATACATCCTGCTATATCTCCCACATGGAAAGTGCCAGGAGGGAGAAGTGGGGATTATGTTTAGACTTTCTCGGAACTGCTTCAAATCAACTAGATATCTTTGTGCTGTAAATCTCCCAACAGCCAAACGCAAAAGCAGCAAACATCTCGCTGTATGTCCCACATCCAAAGTGCCAAGAGAGAGCTTGCTCTCCCTGTCTTTGAGTACTGTTTTCACTGTCCCGGTTACCTCTTTGCTAACATTCACTTCAGAGCCGCAGTGAAACCAGGAACCCCGTGGAGAAAGCACCCACACTGAAAGTGCCTGGAGGGAACATTGGGGCTTCTTCTCAGTGTCTCTGACATAGGGTTTCACTGTCCCGGGAAAGTCTCTGCTAACACGCTGCAGAGCGCTGTGCCCAATATACAGAAACGTCTTGCGGTATCTCCTACAGGGAAAGTGCCAGGAGGGAATTGTGGAGCTTGTTCTCAGTGTCTCTGAGAATTGCTCTGATTATCTGTGTGACCTCTTTGCTAAGACTCTCCAGAGAGCCGTCCTCAAAACAAACACACATCTTGACATATCTCCCACATTGATCGCAGTGTCTCCAGAAACGGCATTCAAGGAGCCAGGAGGTTTTCTCCCTACACTGTCCATTGAGTTGTCCTCAAAACCAATATACATCCTGCTATATCTCCCACATGGAAAGTGCCAGGAGGGAGAAGTGGGGATTATGTTTAGACTTTCTCGGAACTGCTTCAAATCAACTAGATATCTTTGTGCTGTAAATCTCCCAACAGCCAAACGCAAAAGCAGCAAACATCTCGCTGTATGTCCCACATCCAAAGTGCCAAGAGAGAGCTTGCTCTCCCTGTCTTTGAGTACTGTTTTCACTGTCCCGGTTACCTCTTTGCTAACATTCTCTTCAGAGCCGCAGTGAAACCAGGAACCACGTGGAGAAGGCACCCACACTGAAAGTGCCTGGAGGGAACATTGGGGCTTCTTCTCAGTGTCTCTGACATAGGGTTTCACTGTCCCGGGAAAGTCTCTGCTAACACCCTGCAGAGCGCTGTGCCCAATATACAGAAACGTCTTGCGGTATCTCCTACAGGGAAAGTGCCAGGAGGGAATTGCGGAGCTTGTTCTCAGTGTCTCTGAGAATTGCTCTGATTATCTGTGTGACCTCTTTGCTAAGACTCTCCAGAGAGCCGTCCTCAAAACAAACACACATCTTGACATATCTCCCACATTGATCGCAGTGTCTCCAGAAACGGCATTCAAGGAGCCAGGAGGTTTTCTCCCTACACTGTCCATTGAGTTGTCCTCAAAACCAATATACATCCTGCTATATCTCCCACATGGAAAGTGCCAGGAGGGAGAAGTGGGGATTATGTTTAGACTTTCTCGGAACTGCTTCAAATCAACTCGATATCTTTGTGCTGTAAATCTCCCAACAGCCAAACGCAAAAGCAGCAAACATCTCGCTGTATGTCCCACATCCAAAGTGCCAAGAGAGAGCTTGCTCTCCCTGTCTTTGAGTACTGTTTTCACTGTCCCGGTTACCTCTTTGCTAACATTCTCTTCAGAGCCGCAGTGAAACCAGGAACCACGTGGAGAAGGCACCCACACTGAAAGTGCCTGGAGGGAACATTGGGGCTTCTTCTCAGTGTCTCTGACATAGGGTTTCACTGTCCCGGGAAAGTCTCTGCTAACACCGTGCAGAGCGCTGTGCCCAATATACAGAAACGTCTTGCGGTATCTCCTACAGGGAAAGTGCCAGGAGGGAATTGTGGAGCTTGTTCTCAGTGTCTCTGAGAATTGCTCTGATTATCTGTGTGACCTCTTTGCTAAGACGCTCCAGAGAGCCGTCCTCAAAAGAAACACACATCTTGACATATCTCCCACATCGATCGCAGTGTCTCCAGAAACGGCATTCAAGGAGCCAGGAACTTTTCTCCCTACAATGTCCATTGAGTTGTCCTCAAAACCAATATACATCCTGCTATATCTCCCACATGGAAAGTGCCAGGAGGGAGAAGTGGGGATTACGTTTAGACTTTCTCGGAACTGCTTCAAATCAACTAGATATCTTTGTGCTGTAAATCTCCCAACAGCCAAACGCAAAAGCAGCAAACATCTCGCTGTATGTCCCACATCCAAAGTGCCAAGAGAGAGCTTGCTCTCCCTGTCTTTGAGTACTGTTTTCACTGTCCCGGTTACCTCTTTGCTAACATTCACTTCAGAGCCGCAGTGAAACCAGGAACCACGTGGAGAAAGCACCCACACTGAAAGTGCCTGGAGGGAACATTGGGGCTTCTTCTCAGTGTCTCTGACATAGGGTTTCACTGTCCCGGGAAAGTCTCTGCTAACACCGTGCAGAGCGCTGTGCCCAATATACAGAAACGTCTTGCGGTATCTCCTACAGGGAAAGTGCCAGGAGGGAATTGCGGAGCTTGTTCTCAGTGTCTCTGAGAATTGCTCTGATTATCTGTGTGACCTCTTTGCTAAGACTCTCCAGAGAGCCGTCCTCAAAACAAACACAGATCTTGACATATCTCCCACATTGATCGCAGTGTCTCCAGAAACGGCATTCAAGGAGCCAGGAGGTTTTCTCCCTACACTGTCCATTGAGTTGTCCTCAAAACCAATATACATCCTGCTATATCTCCCACATGGAAAGTGCCAGGAGGGAGAAGTGGGGATTATGTTTAGACTTTCTCGGAACTGCTTCAAATCAACTAGATATCTTTGTGCTGTAAATCTCCCAACAGCCAAATGCAAAAGCAGCAAACATCTCGCTGTATGTCCCACATCCAAAGTGCCAAGAGAGAGCTTGCTCTCCCTGTCTTTGAGTACTGTTTTCACTGTCCCGGTTACCTCTTTGCTAACATTCTCTTCAGAGCTGCAGTGAAACCAGGAACCCCGTGGAGAAAGCACCCACACTGAAAGTGCCTGGAGGGAACATTGGGGCTTCTTCTCAGTGTCTCTGACATAGGGTTTCACTGTCCCGGGAAAGTCTCTGCTAACACCGTGCAGAGCGCTGTGCCCAATATACAGAAACGTCTTGCAGTATCTCCTACAGGGAAAGTGCCAGGAGGGAATTGCGGAGCTTGTTCTCAGTGTCTCTGAGAATTGCTCTGATTATCTGTGTGACCTCTTTGCTAAGACGCTCCAGAGAGCCGTCCTCAAAACAAACACACATCTTGACATATCTCCCACATTGATCGCAGTGTCTCCAGAAACGGCATTCAAGGAGCCAGGACCTTTTCTCCCTACACTGTCCATTGAGTTGTCCTCAAAACCAATATACATCCTGCTATATCTCCCACATGGAAAGTGCCAGGAGGGAGAAGTGGGGATTATGTTTAGACTTTCTCGGAACTGCTTCAAATCAACTAGATATCTTTGTGCTGTAAATCTCCCAACAGCCAAACGCAAAAGCAGCAAACATCTCGCTGTATGTCCCACATCCAAAGTGCCAAGAGAGAGCTTGCTCTCCCTGTCTTTGAGTACTGTTTTCACTGTCCCGGTTACCTCTTTGCTAACATTCTCTTCAGAGCTGCAGTGAAACCAGGAATCACGTGGAGAAAGCACCCACACTGAAAGTGCCTGGAGGGAACATTGGGGCTTGTTCTCAGTGTCTCTGACATAG
This sequence comes from Larus michahellis, assembly GCF_964199755.1. Classification (NCBI taxonomy): domain Eukaryota; kingdom Metazoa; phylum Chordata; class Aves; order Charadriiformes; family Laridae; genus Larus; species Larus michahellis. Next base: position 511,319 of record NW_027436048.1, read on the forward strand.
GGTTTCACTGTCCCGGGAAAGTCTCTGCTAACACCCTGCAGAGCGCTGTGCCCAATATACAGAAACGTCTTGCGGTATCTCCTACAGGGAAAGTGCCAGGAGGGAATTGTGGAGCTTGTTCTCAGTGTCTCTGAGAATTGCTCTGATTATCTGTGTGACCTCTTTGCTAAGACTCTCCAGAGAGCCGTCCTCAAAACAAACACGCATCTTGACATATCTCCCACATTGATCGCAGTGTCTCCAGAAACGGCATTCAAGGAGCCAGGACCTTTTCTCCCTACACTGTCCATTGAGTTGTCCTCAAAACCAATATACATCCTGCTATATCTCCCACATGGAAAGTGCCAGGAGGGAGAAGTGGGGATTATGTTTAGACTTTCTCGGAACTGCTTCAAATCAACTAGATATCTTTGTGCTGTAAATCTCCCAACAGCCAAACGCAAAAGCAGCAAACATCTCGCTGTATGTCCCACATCCAAAGTGCCAAGAGAGAGCTTGCTCTCCCTGTCTTTGAGTACTGTTTTCACTGTCCCGGTTACCTCTTTGCTAACATTCTCTTCAGAGCCGCAGTGAAACCAGGAACCACGTGGAGAAAGCACCCACACTGAAAGTGCCTGGAGGGAACATTGGGGCTTCTTCTCAGTGTCTCTGACATAGGGTTTCACTGTCCCGGGAAAGTCTCTGCTAACACCGTGCAGAGCGCTGTGCCCAATATACAGAAACGTCTTGCGGTATCTCCTACAGGGAAAGTGCCAGGAGGGAATTGCGGAGCTTGTTCTCAGTGTCTCTGAGAATTGCTCTGATTATCTGTGTGACCTCTTTGCTAAGACTCTCCAGAGAGCCGTCCTCAAAACAAACACACATCTTGACATATCTCCCACATTGATCGCAGTGTCTCCAGAAACGGCATTCAAGGAGCCAGGAGGTTTTCTCCCTACACTGTCCATTGAGTTGTCCTCAAAACCAATATACATCCTGCTATATCTCCCACATGGAAAGTGCCAGGAGGGAGAAGTGGGGATTATGTTTAGACTTTCTTGGAACTGCTTCAAATCAACTAGATATCTTTGTGCTGTAAATCTCCCAACAGCCAAACGCAAAAGCAGCAAACATCTCGCTGTATGTCCCACATCCAAAGTGCCAAGAGAGAGCTTGCTCTCCCTGTCTTTGAGTACTGTTTTCACTGTCCCGGTTACCTCTTTGCTAACATTCTCTTCAGAGCCGCAGTGAAACCAGGAACCACGTGGAGAAAGCACCCACACTGAAAGTGCCTGGAGGGAACATTGGGGCTTCTTCTCAGTGTCTCTGACATAGGGTTTCACTGTCCCGGGAAAGTCTCTGCTAACACCGTGCAGAGCGCTGTGCCCAATATACAGAAACGTCTTGCGGTATCTCCTACAGGGAAAGTGCCAGGAGGGAATTGTGGAGCTTGTTCTCAGTGTCTCTGAGAATTGCTCTGATTATCTGTGTGACCTCTTTGCTAAGACTCTCCAGAGAGCCGTCCTCAAAACAAACACACATCTTGACATATCTCCCACATTGATCGCAGTGTCTCCAGAAACGGCATTCAAGGAGCCAGGACCTTTTCTCCCTACACTGTCCATTGAGTTGTCCTCAAAACCAATATACATCCTGCTATATCTCCCACATGGAAAGTGCCAGGAGGGAGAAGTGGGGATTATGTTTAGACTTTCTCGGAACTGCTTCAAATCAACTAGATATCTTTGTGCTGTAAATCTCCCAACAGCCAAACGCAAAAGCAGCAAACATCTCGCTGTATGTCCCACATCCAAAGTGCCAAGAGAGAGCTTGCTCTCCCTGTCTTTGAGTACTGTTTTCACTGTCCCGGTTACCTCTTTGCTAACATTCTCTTCAGAGCCGCAGTGAAACCAGGAACCCCGTGGAGAAAGCACCCACACTGAAAGTGCCTGGAGGGAACATTGGGGCTTCTTCTCAGTGTCTCTGACATAGGGTTTCACTGTCCCGGGAAAGTCTCTGCTAACACCGTGCAGAGCGCTGTGCCCAATATACAGAAACGTCTTGCGGTATCTCCTACAGGGAAAGTGCCAGGAGGGAATTGCGGAGCTTGTTCTCAGTGTCTCTGAGAATTGCTCTGATTATCTGTGTGACCTCTTTGCTAAGACTCTCCAGAGAGCCGTCCTCAAAACAAACACACATCTTGACATATCTCCCACATTGATCGCAGTGTCTCCAGAAACGGCATTCAAGGAGCCAGGAGGTTTTCTCCCTACACTGTCCATTGAGTTGTCCTCAAAACCAATATACATCCTGCTATATCTCCCACATGGAAAGTGCCAGGAGGGAGAAGTGGGGATTATGTTTAGACTTTCTCGGAACTGCTTCAAATCAACTAGATATCTTTGTGCTGTAAATCTCCCAACAGCCAAACGCAAAAGCAGCAAACATCTCGCTGTATGTCCCACATCCAAAGTGCCAAGAGAGAGCTTGCTCTCCCTGTCTTTGAGTACTGTTTTCACTGTCCCGGTTACCTCTTTGCTAACATTCTCTTCAGAGCTGCAGTGGAACCAGGAACCACGTGGAGAAAGCACCCACACTGAAAGTGCCTGGAGGGAACATTGGGGCTTCTTCTCAGTGTCTCTGACATAGGGTTTCACTGTCCCGGGAAAGTCTCTGCTAACACCGTGCAGAGCGCTGTGCCCAATATACAGAAACGTCTTGCGGTATCTCCTACAGGGAAAGTGCCAGGAGGGAATTGCGGAGCTTGTTCTCAGTGTCTCTGAGAATTGCTCTGATTATCTGTGTGACCTCTTTGCTAAGACTCTCCAGAGAGCCGTCCTCAAAACAAACACACATCTTGACATATCTCCCACATTGATCGCAGTGTCTCCAGAAACGGCATTCAAGGAGCCAGGACCTTTTCTCCCTACACTGTCCATTGAGTTGTCCTCAAAACCAATATACATCCTGCTATATCTCCCACATGGAAAGTGCCAGGAGGGAGAAGTGGGGATTATGTTTAGACTTTCTTGGAACTGCTTCAAATCAACTAGATATCTTTGTGCTGTAAATCTCCCAACAGCCAAACGCAAAAGCAGCAAACATCTCGCTGTATGTCCCACATCCAAAGTGCCAAGAGAGAGCTTGCTCTCCCTGTCTTTGAGTACTGTTTTCACTGTCCCGGTTACCTCTTTGCTAACATTCTCTTCAGAGCCGCAGTGAAACCAGGAACCACGTGGAGAAAGCACCCACACTGAAAGTGCCTGGAGGGAACATTGGGGCTTCTTCTCAGTGTCTCTGACATAGGGTTTCACTGTCCCGGGAAAGTCTCTGCTAACACCGTGCAGAGCGCTGTGCCCAATATACAGAAACGTCTTGCGGTATCTCCTACAGGGAAAGTGCCAGGAGGGAATTGCGGAGCTTGTTCTCAGTGTCTCTGAGAATTGCTCTGATTATCTGTGTGACCTCTTTGCTAAGACGCTCCAGAGAGCCGTCCTCAAAACAAACACACATCTTGACATATCTCCCACATTGATCGCAGTGTCTCCAGAAACGGCATTCAAGGAGCCAGGAGGTTTTCTCCCTACACTGTCCATTGAGTTGTCCTCAAAACCAATATACATCCTGCTATATCTCCCACATGGAAAGTGCCAGGAGGGAGAAGTGGGGATTATGTTTAGACTTTCTCGGAACTGCTTCAAATCAACTAGATATCTTTGTGCTGTAAATCTCCCAACAGCCAAACGCAAAAGCAGCAAACATCTCGCTGTATGTCCCACATCCAAAGTGCCAAGAGAGAGCTTGCTCTCCCTGTCTTTGAGTACTGTTTTCACTGTCCCGGTTACCTCTTTGCTAACATTCTCTTCAGAGCCGCAGTGAAACCAGGAACCACGTGGAGAAGGCACCCACACTGAAAGTGCCTGGAGGGAACATTGGGGCTTCTTCTCAGTGTCTCTGACATAGGGTTTCACTGTCCCGGGAAAGTCTCTGCTAACACCGTGCAGAGCGCTGTGCCCAATATACAGAAACGTCTTGCGGTATCTCCTACAGGGAAAGTGCCAGGAGGGAATTGCGGAGCTTGTTCTCAGTGTCTCTGAGAATTGCTCTGATTATCTGTGTGACCTCTTTGCTAAGACGCTCCAGAGAGCCGTCCTCAAAACAAACACACATCTTGACATATCTCCCACATTGATCGCAGTGTCTCCAGAAACGGCATTCAAGGAGCCAGGAGGTTTTCTCCCTACACTGTCCATTGAGTTGTCCTCAAAACCAATATACATCCTGCTATATCTCCCACATGGAAAGTGCCAGGAGGGAGAAGTGGGGATTATGTTTAGACTTTCTCGGAACTGCTTCAAATCAACTAGATATCTTTGTGCTGTAAATCTCCCAACAGCCAAACGCAAAAGCAGCAAACATCTCGCTGTATGTCCCACATCCAAAGTGCCAAGAGAGAGCTTGCTCTCCCTGTCTTTGAGTACTGTTTTCACTGTCCCGGTTACCTCTTTGCTAACATTCTCTTCAGAGCTGCAGTGGAACCAGGAACCACGTGGAGAAAGCACCCACACTGAAAGTGCCTGGAGGGAACATTGGGGCTTCTTCTCAGTGTCTCTGACATAGGGTTTCACTGTCCCGGGAAAGTCTCTGCTAACACCGTGCAGAGCGCTGTGCCCAATATACAGAAACGTCTTGCGGTATCTCCTACAGGGAAAGTGCCAGGAGGGAATTGCAGAGCTTGTTCTCAGTGTCTCTGAGAATTGCTCTGATTATCTGTGTGACCTCTTTGCTAAGACTCTCCAGAGAGCCGTCCTCAAAACAAACACACATCTTGACATATCTCCCACATTGATCGCAGTGTCTCCAGAAACGGCATTCAAGGAGCCAGGAGGTTTTCTCCCTACACTGTCCATTGAGTTGTCCTCAAAACCAATATACATCCTGCTATATCTCCCACATGGAAAGTGCCAGGAGGGAGAAGTGGGGATTATGTTTAGACTTTCTCGGAACTGCTTCAAATCAACTAGATATCTTTGTGCTGTAAATCTCCCAACAGCCAAACGCAAAAGCAGCAAACATCTCGCTGTATGTCCCACATCCAAAGTGCCAAGAGAGAGCTTGCTCTCCCTGTCTTTGAGTACTGTTTTCACTGTCCCGGTTACCTCTTTGCTAACATTCTCTTCAGAGCCGCAGTGAAACCAGGAACCACGTGGAGAAGGCACCCACACTGAAAGTGCCTGGAGGGAACATTGGGGCTTCTTCTCAGTGTCTCTGACATAGGGTTTCACTGTCCCGGGAAAGTCTCTGCTAACACCGTGCAGAGCGCTGTGCCCAATATACAGAAACGTCTTGCGGTATCTCCTACAGGGAAAGTGCCAGGAGGGAATTGCGGAGCTTGTTCTCAGTGTCTCTGAGAATTGCTCTGATTATCTGTGTGACCTCTTTGCTAAGACGCTCCAGAGAGCCGTCCTCAAAACAAACACACATCTTGACATATCTCCCACATTGATCGCAGTGTCTCCAGAAACGGCATTCAAGGAGCCAGGAGGTTTTCTCCCTACACTGTCCATTGAGTTGTCCTCAAAACCAATATACATCCTGCTATATCTCCCACATGGAAAGTGCCAGGAGGGAGAAGTGGGGATTATGTTTAGACTTTCTCGGAACTGCTTCAAATCAACTAGATATCTTTGTGCTGTAAATCTCCCAACAGCCAAACGCAAAAGCAGCAAACATCTCGCTGTATGTCCCACATCCAAAGTGCCAAGAGAGAGCTTGCTCTCCCTGTCTTTGAGTACTGTTTTCACTGTCCCGGTTACCTCTTTGCTAACATTCTCTTCAGAGCCGCAGTGAAACCAGGAACCACGTGGAGAAGGCACCCACACTGAAAGTGCCTGGAGGGAACATTGGGGCTTCTTCTCAGTGTCTCTGACATAGGGTTTCACTGTCCCGGGAAAGTCTCTGCTAACACCGTGCAGAGCGCTGTGCCCAATATACAGAAACGTCTTGCGGTATCTCCTACAGGGAAAGTGCCAGGAGGGAATTGCGGAGCTTGTTCTCAGTGTCTCTGAGAATTGCTCTGATTATCTGTGTGACCTCTTTGCTAAGACGCTCCAGAGAGCCGTCCTCAAAACAAACACACATCTTGACATATCTCCCACATTGATCGCAGTGTCTCCAGAAACGGCATTCAAGGAGCCAGGAGGTTTTCTCCCTACACTGTCCATTGAGTTGTCCTCAAAACCAATATACATCCTGCTATATCTCCCACATGGAAAGTGCCAGGAGGGAGAAGTGGGGATTATGTTTAGACTTTCTCGGAACTGCTTCAAATCAACTAGATATCTTTGTGCTGTAAATCTCCCAACAGCCAAACGCAAAAGCAGCAAACATCTCGCTGTATGTCCCACATCCAAAGTGCCAAGAGAGAGCTTGCTCTCCCTGTCTTTGAGTACTGTTTTCACTGTCCCGGTTACCTCTTTGCTAACATTCTCTTCAGAGCCGCAGTGAAACCAGGAACCACGTGGAGAAGGCACCCACACTGAAAGTGCCTGGAGGGAACATTGGGGCTTCTTCTCAGTGTCTCTGACATAGGGTTTCACTGTCCCGGGAAAGTCTCTGCTAACACCGTGCAGAGCGCTGTGCCCAATATACAGAAACGTCTTGCGGTATCTCCTACAGGGAAAGTGCCAGGAGGGAATTGCGGAGCTTGTTCTCAGTGTCTCTGAGAATTGCTCTGATTATCTGTGTGACCTCTTTGCTAAGACGCTCCAGAGAGCCGTCCTCAAAACAAACACACATCTTGACATATCTCCCACATTGATCGCAGTGTCTCCAGAAACGGCATTCAAGGAGCCAGGAGGTTTTCTCCCTACACTGTCCATTGAGTTGTCCTCAAAACCAATATACATCCTGCTATATCTCCCACATGGAAAGTGCCAGGAGGGAGAAGTGGGGATTATGTTTAGACTTTCTCGGAACTGCTTCAAATCAACTAGATATCTTTGTGCTGTAAATCTCCCAACAGCCAAACGCAAAAGCAGCAAACATCTCGCTGTATGTCCCACATCCAAAGTGCCAAGAGAGAGCTTGCTCTCCCTGTCTTTGAGTACTGTTTTCACTGTCCCGGTTACCTCTTTGCTAACATTCTCTTCAGAGCCGCAGTGAAACCAGGAACCACGTGGAGAAGGCACCCACACTGAAAGTGCCTGGAGGGAACATTGGGGCTTCTTCTCAGTGTCTCTGACATAGGGTTTCACTGTCCCGGGAAAGTCTCTGCTAACACCGTGCAGAGCGCTGTGCCCAATATACAGAAACGTCTTGCGGTATCTCCTACAGGGAAAGTGCCAGGAGGGAATTGCGGAGCTTGTTCTCAGTGTCTCTGAGAATTGCTCTGATTATCTGTGTGACCTCTTTGCTAAGACGCTCCAGAGAGCCGTCCTCAAAACAAACACACATCTTGACATATCTCCCACATTGATCGCAGTGTCTCCAGAAACGGCATTCAAGGAGCCAGGAGGTTTTCTCCCTACACTGTCCATTGAGTTGTCCTCAAAACCAATATACATCCTGCTATATCTCCCACATGGAAAGTGCCAGGAGGGAGAAGCGGGGATTATGTTTAGACTTTCTCGGAACTGCTTCAAATCAACTAGATATCTTTGTGCTGTAAATCTCCCAACAGCCAAACGCAAAAGCAGCAAACATCTCGCTGTATGTCCCACATCCAAAGTGCCAAGAGAGAGCTTGCTCTCCCTGTCTTTGAGTACTGTTTTCACTGTCCCGGTTACCTCTTTGCTAACATTCTCTTCAGAGCTGCAGTGGAACCAGGAACCACGTGGAGAAAGCACCCACACTGAAAGTGCCTGGAGGGAACATTGGGGCTTCTTCTCAGTGTCTCTGACATAGGGTTTCACTGTCCCGGGAAAGTCTCTGCTAACACCGTGCAGAGCGCTGTGCCCAATATACAGAAACGTCTTGCGGTATCTCCTACAGGGAAAGTGCCAGGAGGGAATTGCGGAGCTTGTTCTCAGTGTCTCTGAGAATTGCTCTGATTATCTGTGTGACCTCTTTGCTAAGACGCTCCAGAGAGCCGTCCTCAAAACAAACACACATCTTGACATATCTCCCACATTGATCGCAGTGTCTCCAGAAACGGCATTCAAGGAGCCAGGAGGTTTTCTCCCTACACTGTCCATTGAGTTGTCCTCAAAACCAATATACATCCTGCTATATCTCCCACATGGAAAGTGCCAGGAGGGAGAAGTGGGGATTATGTTTAGACTTTCTCGGAACTGCTTCAAATCAACTAGATATCTTTGTGCTGTAAATCTCCCAACAGCCAAACGCAAAAGCAGCAAACATCTCGCTGTATGTCCCACATCCAAAGTGCCAAGAGAGAGCTTGCTCTCCCTGTCTTTGAGTACTGTTTTCACTGTCCCGGTTACCTCTTTGCTAACATTCTCTTCAGAGCCGCAGTGAAACCAGGAACCACGTGGAGAAGGCACCCACACTGAAAGTGCCTGGAGGGAACATTGGGGCTTCTTCTCAGTGTCTCTGACATAAGGTTTCACTGTCCCGGGAAAGTCTCTGCTAACACCGTGCAGAGCGCTGTGCCCAATATACAGAAACGTCTTGCGGTATCTCCTACAGGGAAAGTGCCAGGAGGGAATTGCGGAGCTTGTTCTCAGTGTCTCTGAGAATTGCTCTGATTATCTGTGTGACCTCTTTGCTAAGACTCTCCAGAGAGCCGTCCTCAAAACAAACACACATCTTGACATATCTCCCACATTGATCGCAGTGTCTCCAGAAACGGCATTCAAGGAGCCAGGAGGTTTTCTCCCTACACTGTCCATTGAGTTGTCCTCAAAACCAATATACATCCTGCTATATCTCCCACATGGAAAGTGCCAGGAGGGAGAAGTGGGGATTATGTTTAGACTTTCTCGGAACTGCTTCAAATCAACTAGATATCTTTGTGCTGTAAATCTCCCAACAGCCAAACGCAAAAGCAGCAAACATCTCGCTGTATGTCCCACATCCAAAGTGCCAAGAGAGAGCTTGCTCTCCCTGTCTTTGAGTACTGTTTTCACTGTCCCGGTTACCTCTTTGCTAACATTCTCTTCAGAGCCGCAGTGAAACCAGGAACCACGTGGAGAAGGCACCCACACTGAAAGTGCCTGGAGGGAACATTGGGGCTTCTTCTCAGTGTCTCTGACATAGGGTTTCACTGTCCCGGGAAAGTCTCTGCTAACACCGTGCAGAGCGCTGTGCCCAATATACAGAAACGTCTTGCGGTATCTCCTACAGGGAAAGTGCCAGGAGGGAATTGCGGAGCTTGTTCTCAGTGTCTCTGAGAATTGCTCTGATTATCTGTGTGACCTCTTTGCTAAGACGCTCCAGAGAGCCGTCCTCAAAACAAACACACATCTTGACATATCTCCCACATTGATCGCAGTGTCTCCAGAAACGGCATTCAAGGAGCCAGGAGGTTTTCTCCCTACACTGTCCATTGAGTTGTCCTCAAAACCAATATACATCCTGCTATATCTCCCACATGGAAAGTGCCAGGAGGGAGAAGTGGGGATTATGTTTAGACTTTCTCGGAACTGCTTCAAATCAACTAGATATCTTTGTGCTGTAAATCTCCCAACAGCCAAACGCAAAAGCAGCAAACATCTCGCTGTATGTCCCACATCCAAAGTGCCAAGAGAGAGCTTGCTCTCCCTGTCTTTGAGTACTGTTTTCACTGTCCCGGTTACCTCTTTGCTAACATTCTCTTCAGAGCTGCAGTGGAACCAGGAACCACGTGGAGAAAGCACCCACACTGAAAGTGCCTGGAGGGAACATTGGGGCTTCTTCTCAGTGTCTCTGACATAGGGTTTCACTGTCCCGGGAAAGTCTCTGCTAACACCGTGCAGAGCGCTGTGCCCAATATACAGATACGTCTTGCGGTATCTCCTACAGGGAAAGTGCCAGGAGGGAATTGCGGAGCTTGTTCTCAGTGTCTCTGAGAATTGCTCTGATTATCTGTGTGACCTCTTTGCTAAGACGCTCCAGAGAGCCGTCCTCAAAACAAACACACATCTTGACATATCTCCCACATTGATCGCAGTGTCTCCAGAAACGGCATTCAAGGAGCCAGGAGGTTTTCTCCCTACACTGTCCATTGAGTTGTCCTCAAAACCAATATACATCCTGCTATATCTCCCACATGGAAAGTGCCAGGAGGGAGAAGTGGGGATTATGTTTAGACTTTCTCGGAACTGCTTCAAATCAACTAGATATCTTTGTGCTGTAAATCTCCCAACAGCCAAACGCAAAAGCAGCAAACATCTCGCTGTATGTCCCACATCCAAAGTGCCAAGAGAGAGCTTGCTCTCCCTGTCTTTGAGTACTGTTTTCACTGTCCCGGTTACCTCTTTGCTAACATTCTCTTCAGAGCCGCAGTGAAACCAGGAACCACGTGGAGAAGGCACCCACACTGAAAGTGCCTGGAGGGAACATTGGGGCTTCTTCTCAGTGTCTCTGACATAGGGTTTCACTGTCCCGGGAAAGTCTCTGCTAACACCGTGCAGAGCGCTGTGCCCAATATACAGAAACGTCTTGCGGTATCTCCTACAGGGAAAGTGCCAGGAGGGAATTGCGGAGCTTGTTCTCAGTGTCTCTGAGAATTGCTCTGATTATCTGTGTGACCTCTTTGCTAAGACGCTCCAGAGAGCCGTCCTCAAAACAAACACACATCTTGACATATCTCCCACATTGATCGCAGTGTCTCCAGAAACGGCATTCAAGGAGCCAGGAGGTTTTCTCCCTACACTGTCCATTGAGTTGTCCTCAAAACCAATATACATCCTGCTATATCTCCCACATGGAAAGTGCCAGGAGGGAGAAGTGGGGATTATGTTTAGACTTTCTCGGAACTGCTTCAAATCAACTAGATATCTTTGTGCTGTAAATCTCCCAACAGCCAAACGCAAAAGCAGCAAACATCTCGCTGTATGTCCCACATCCAAAGTGCCAAGAGAGAGCTTGCTCTCCCTGTCTTTGAGTACTGTTTTCACTGTCCCGGTTACCTCTTTGCTAACATTCTCTTCAGAGCTGCAGTGGAACCAGGAACCACGTGGAGAAAGCACCCACACTGAAAGTGCCTGGAGGGAACATTGGGGCTTCTTCTCAGTGTCTCTGACATAGGGTTTCACTGTCCCGGGAAAGTCTCTGCTAACACCGTGCAGAGCGCTGTGCCCAATATACAGAAACGTCTTGCGGTATCTCCTACAGGGAAAGTGCCAGGAGGGAATTGCGGAGCTTGTTCTCAGTGTCTCTGAGAATTGCTCTGATTATCTGTGTGACCTCTTTGCTAAGACGCTCCAGAGAGCCGTCCTCAAAACAAACACACATCTTGACATATCTCCCACATTGATCGCAGTGTCTCCAGAAACGGCATTCAAGGAGCCAGGAGGTTTTCTCCCTACACTGTCCATTGAGTTGTCCTCAAAACCAATATACATCCTGCTATATCTCCCACATGGAAAGTGCCAGGAGGGAGAAGTGGGGATTATGTTTAGACTTTCTCGGAACTGCTTCAAATCAACTAGATATCTTTGTGCTGTAAATCTCCCAACAGCCAAACGCAAAAGCAGCAAACATCTCGCTGTATGTCCCACATCCAAAGTGCCAAGAGAGAGCTTGCTCTCCCTGTCTTTGAGTACTGTTTTCACTGTCCCGGTTACCTCTTTGCTAACATTCTCTTCAGAGCCGCAGTGAAACCAGGAACCACGTGGAGAAGGCACCCACACTGAAAGTGCCTGGAGGGAACATTGGGGCTTCTTCTCAGTGTCTCTGACATAAGGTTTCACTGTCCCGGGAAAGTCTCTGCTAACACCGTGCAGAGCGCTGTGCCCAATATACAGAAACGTCTTGCGGTATCTCCTACAGGGAAAGTGCCAGGAGGGAATTGCGGAGCTTGTTCTCAGTGTCTCTGAGAATTGCTCTGATTATCTGTGTGACCTCTTTGCTAAGACTCTCCAGAGAGCCGTCCTCAAAACAAACACACATCTTGACATATCTCCCACATTGATCGCAGTGTCTCCAGAAACGGCATTCAAGGAGCCAGGAGGTTTTCTCCCTACACTGTCCATTGAGTTGTCCTCAAAACCAATATACATCCTGCTATATCTCCCACATGGAAAGTGCCAGGAGGGAGAAGTGGGGATTATGTTTAGACTTTCTCGGAACTGCTTCAAATCAACTAGATATCTTTGTGCTGTAAATCTCCCAACAGCCAAACGCAAAAGCAGCAAACATCTCGCTGTATGTCCCACATCCAAAGTGCCAAGAGAGAGCTTGCTCTCCCTGTCTTTGAGTACTGTTTTCACTGTCCCGGTTACCTCTTTGCTAACATTCTCTTCAGAGCTGCAGTGAAACCAGGAACCCCGTGGAGAAAGCACCCACACTGAAAGTGCCTGGAGGGAACATTGGGGCTTCTTCTCAGTGTCTCTGACATAGGGTTTCACTGTCCCGGGAAAGTCTCTGCTAACACCGTGCAGAGCGCTGTGCCCAATATACAGAAACGTCTTGCGGTATCTCCTACAGGGAAAGTGCCAGGAGGGAATTGCGGAGCTTGTTCTCAGTGTCTCTGAGAATTGCTCTGATTATCTGTGTGACCTCTTTGCTAAGACGCTCCAGAGAGCCGTCCTCAAAACAAACACACATCTTGACATATCTCCCACATTGATCGCAGTGTCTCCAGAAACGGCATTCAAGGAGCCAGGACCTTTTCTCCCTACACTGTCCATTGAGTTGTCCTCAAAACCAATATACATCCTGCTATATCTCCCACATGGAAAGTGCCAGGAGGGAGAAGTGGGGATTATGTTTAGACTTTCTCGGAACTGCTTCAAATCAACTAGATATCTTTGTGCTGTAAATCTCCCAACAGCCAAACGCAAAAGCAGCAAACATCTCGCTGTATGTCCCACATCCAAAGTGCCAAGAGAGAGCTTGCTCTCCCTGTCTTTGAGTACTGTTTTCACTGTCCCGGTTACCTCTTTGCTAACATTCTCTTCAGAGCTGCAGTGAAACCAGGAACCACGTGGAGAAAGCACCCACACTGAAAGTGCCTGGAGGGAACATTGGGGCTTCTTCTCAGTGTCTCTGACATAGGGTTTCACTGTCCCGGGAAAGTCTCTGCTAACACCGTGCAGAGCGCTGTGCCCAATATACAGAAACGTCTTGCGGTATCTCCTACAGGGAAAGTGCCAGGAGGGAATTGCGGAGCTTGTTCTCAGTGTCTCTGAGAATTGCTCTGATTATCTGTGTGACCTCTTTGCTAAGACTCTCCAGAGAGCCGTCCTCAAAACAAACACACATCTTGACATATCTCCCACATTGATCGCAGTGTCTCCAGAAACGGCATTCAAGGAGCCAGGAGGTTTTCTCCCTACACTGTCCATTGAGTTGTCCTCAAAACCAATATACATCCTGCTATATCTCCCACATGGAAAGTGCCAGGAGGGAGAAGTGGGGATTATGTTTAGACTTTCTCGGAACTGCTTCAAATCAACTAGATATCTTTGTGCTGTAAATCTCCCAACAGCCAAACGCAAAAGCAGCAAACATCTCGCTGTATGTCCCACATCCAAAGTGCCAAGAGAGAGCTTGCTCTCCCTGTCTTTGAGTACTGTTTTCACTGTCCCGGTTACCTCTTTGCTAACATTCTCTTCAGAGCCGCAGTGAAACCAGGGACCACGTGGAGAAGGCACCCACACTGAAAGTGCCTGGAGGGAACATTGGGGCTTCTTCTCAGTGTCTCTGACATAGGGTTTCACTGTCCCGGGAAAGTCTCTGCTAACACCGTGCAGAGCGCTGTGCCCAATATACAGAAACGTCTTGCGGTATCTCCTACAGGGAAAGTGCCAGGAGGGAATTGCGGAGCTTGTTCTCAGTGTCTCTGAGAATTGCTCTGTTTATCTGTGTGATCTCTTTGCTAAGATGCTCCAGAGAGCCGTCCTCAAAACAAACACACATCTTGACATATCTCCCACATTGATCGCAGTGTCTCCAGAAACGGCATTCAAGGAGCCAGGAGGTTTTCTCCCTACACTGTCCATTGAGTTGTCCTCAAAACCAATATACATCCTGCTATATCTCCCACATGGAAAGTGCCAGGAGGGAGAAGTGGGGATTATGTTTAGACTTTCTCGGAACTGCTTCAAATCAACTCGATATCTTTGTGCTGTAAATCTCCCAACAGCCAAACGCAAAAGCAGCAAACATCTCGCTGTATGTCCCACATCCAAAGTGCCAAGAGAGAGCTTGCTCTCCCTGTCTTTGAGTACTGTTTTCACTGTCCCGGTTACCTCTTTGCTAACATTCTCTTCAGAGCCGCAGTGAAACCAGGAACCACGTGGAGAAGGCACCCACACTGAAAGTGCCTGGAGGGAACATTGGGGCTTCTTCTCAGTGTCTCTGACATAAGGTTTCACTGTCCCGGGAAAGTCTCTGCTAACACCGTGCAGAGCGCTGTGCCCAATATACAGAAACGTCTTGCGGTATCTCCTACAGGGAAAGTGCCAGGAGGGAATTGCGGAGCTTGTTCTCAGTGTCTCTGAGAATTGCTCTGATTATCTGTGTG
>NW_027436049.1:0-51623 GCF_964199755.1 Larus michahellis
ACAGGAGAAGGTAGCGCACAAGTAGGGGAACTCAGAGCCGTCCTACTAGCTGCACAACGTGGGGCTACTTACATTTACACTGACTCATATGCTGTTTTTAAAGGAGCCACTGAATGGATTGGACACTGGGCAGCCAATGATTGGCAGGTGAATAGAGTCCCAATCTGGGAGACAGAGAGTTGGAAGCAACTGTTGGAAATGGGAGGACAGAGAACATTGCACATCGGTTGGGTAAAAGGCCATGATCGTTCGAACTCGATCACTGCTCAATTCAACCAACAGGTAGATAGCCTCACGCGGTTGCAGCAAATTGACATTGTAGATGATGGTCGGGAATGGGAACGCTTACTCGAATGGTTACATATTAAGCGTGGCCATACAGGCCGTGCTGATCTGTATCAGGAAGGTCTAGCCCGGGGGTGGCCTGTGTCGGTTAAGCTGTGTGAACAAGTAGTAACCGCCTGTTCACAATGTCGCCTACGACTCAATAAAGATCATCCGAGTAAGGCGCCTCCTTTACACATTCGGGACAAGAAAACATTGTGGCATTCATGGCAAATTGATTATATTGGGCCCTTGAGATCATCAGGTGAGAAAAGATACGTCCTAGTCGGAGTGGAGATTATCTCTGGCCTCGCTATGGCCACCAGCTTCAAATCAGCTACCGGGAACAACACAGTGAAAGGCCTAAAAGGGTGGTTCAGCACACTTCCCCTTCCTGAGGAAATCCAAAGTGATAACGGTTCACACTTTACCGCTACAGTGGTACAAGATTGGGCCAAAGAAGAAGGGATTCGATGGGTATTTCATACTCCCTATTATCCTCAGGCTAATGGCATTGTTGAACGCACCAATGGATTGGTTAAGCGTTTTGCAAAAACTCATGAACCTGGTTGGCATTTGCCATTGGATGATGCCATCTATCAATTAAATAACAGATGGAGTGGAGATGGCTGTCCTAAAATGAAAGCTTTCTGTGTATCTGCTGATATCATCACTCCAAAAGTTCCCAATGAACCACGAAAATACCTGGGACAATTTCACCCTGGGCAACCTGTGTTAGTGAAAATGCCTCAAATTGGCACAGTACCAATGGTGTTAGCTACTCCCAAAAACCCCCATGCACGGGAAGCCAAAGACTGTTCAGGGAAGATACACCGGATCAGCACCCGGTGGATCTCGCCCTCTTTTTAACCCCGTCGGTCAAATGAGACCGAGCAGATTTTCTTTTCCTTTGTGTCTTACAGGAACCTCGGAAGAACTGTACGTGGACAGACGCATTGGCCTACGCTAACCTCGAGTGTCTCCAGGGAATCCTGACATTGATCCTGGCAATAATATTATTTTTGTTATGTATGGCCATCTGGAGGCCTAAATTTTAGAATGACGAATTGGCAGATGGAATTGATGCTATTCAGTTTTATCTTTTTACTCCCTGTTGTTTGTAGTCAAAGAGACCCAGAATGGCCGTGGTCTCAAGCTTATGTAAAACACAATGCGATGGCAGGAACAGGAAAAGGAAAATTGAGCCTGGCCACTGTAGTCCTACATGAAAATGAGGTGTTTTCAAAACATGAGATAGATCAAAGCATAGATAAAGTCGAACCTGACTCAACTCCACAGACTAGTCTGGTTCCACTGCCACTATCTGAAACCCCCGATAATGACACCTTATTGAGCGGACTTAAGAATCTGCCCCTTGATGATGAGCTTTGGGATAATGCACTGTCACGATACACTGCAAGCACTGAGACACTAGAAAACATGAGGGATTTAAATCTCTCCACTCTGGTTATACAAGGAAGTGAAGTATATTCCAGAGATAAATGGAGTTGGAAAGACTCACTCCAAATGGCTAAGCTTGAAGCCGTCCCAGGAAAGAAAATACAAATTAGCTGCCGAGTAATCAATGGGTCTGCTCACCATAGACCAACTGTAATTGAAACCATCCATGTAGACTCTACTAAACCGGACAAATATAACACTGATTGATTGTTACAAAATTATAGAGCCAAACTCAGATTGCTGGCACAACTTCACCTTTATCAAACCTATCATAGTATATTGTATTTGGGGCTACAGGGGCACGGAATTGTTATTTGAATTTATGATTGACTCAAATACATCTGAACCTGTTGAAATGAACCCAAAACCTACACCCCCACAAACTTTCAAGGGTGTAGCTACTCAGCCCTCCATTAGTCTAACTCCTTACACCTTTAACATTGGCCCTTATGCCATTAAACACACAGGTCAACAACAAATACCGTTTAACCCAACATATTCCCTCAAACGAGTAGAATTGTCAATGCAGATTAATATCTCTGCGATCAAACCCACCTGCTCACCATTCCTGAGTACATCTTATGCAGGATGGTCAGCATGGTTAGGCCGGCGAACTGTTGACACCTCACAACGACTGAAGAGAGAGGTGACTGGTATCTTAGGAACAGGACTGGGAGTCTTAAATAGTACAGATGCTGAGATACTTGCAAACAAACTAGTCACAACTACTAGTGATCTAGACAAATTAAAACATCCTCTACAGTCCTCTCTATCAGCATTGGGAAATCACCAATGGCTTTTATCGAATATATTGCCTCAGTGGGAGGAAACAGGTGAAAAAGACCATCAGCTGATCACAAATGCACTTGGTACAACCCCAAACAATGTTTCCTTGGCCCTTAGTTGTATCCAAGCCCAACTGTGGATGCAATCTATGACAGCCGCAATTATAAGGGAAGGTGAAGAAGGCACCTTGCCCACTGAAATTCGAAAAGTAATATGGGATAATGCAATTGAGTTTGAGAGAAAATTTCAATCCTGGTGGTATCTGGTTAATTTCACCTATGATCCCACTGAGAGCAAAGCCACAGCTTTTGTCTTAACGATACGCAATGCCTCAGTATACACCATATACCCAATCATCGCACTGGGGTTGAATCACCATGGAGCTATACTCCATCCGGTAGAGCATAGAGTGTGGGCACAACAAAACGAGAATAAATGGCAAACTGTTGATGTTGAAGCATGCATTTCACGAGATCAACAAGGATTCATTTGTGAGAGTAATACTCTCAAGGCACAAGACATTTGTCTTGACACCAACCAGAATGTTTGTCATTTTGAGATACAACCTGATGAAACCCCAGAAACTGTGCTTGTATATATTGGGAAAGGGTGTGTTTGCATGAGGTCTCCCTGTACTTTTGTATTCGTAGATGACATAGCAGTAGATATAAGTAATAACTCAAATCTTTGTGTTTGTAACTTTACTAACATCATTGGATGTGACTTCAGTTATTCAGCTCCTGTTACGTCTTTTCAATTGCTACAATCTAATTACACATTGATTCGAGATTTGCTGCCTACCCCTATCGGAATGAATCTCTCACTAGTGAGGAAGTTGCTACAACACGATGAATTGAAGCGATTGTTGAAAGAGGCCCAAGAAAATGGACAAAGAACTCTGATTACTGTCCATCATGATGTTGAAGAAATACACCATGTACTGGAAAGGGTCAAGAGAGACGGTGGACATGAATGGTGGGACACCCTCTTTGGATGGTCACCGACAGCTACAGGACTTTTTAACAAGATGCTCCATCCTGTTGTTGTTCTACTAGTACTCACTGTATTGTGCTTTGCTTTGACAATTGTTTTGCATGTTAGACTTTGGATTATGATGAAACGCTTAACTCGCTTAATCACCCCGCAAGAAGTATTTGCACTTGATATCCCTCGCCATAAGAGGACATGTGATATTCCCCATCAGTATTGATTATCGTGGAGCTTGAGTGACTGTAGTCACGGGGTGGATTATGTGGAATAATTACTAAATTGGCCAAGAATACAAAAATACAGCATTGTTCACACATTAAGGAAAGTCATAAAATCAAGAGGCTTCTGAGGTAGAATACAGCCACAGCTAGCACACGAAGAATGCAACATCTGTGATTCCCTGCGCGAGGTTGTTTGCGAAACTACACGAGGGATGGAACGGAACACGCTTGTTCCGTGGCCTTCCCTTGTGACGAATAGCAGATATGGGGACGAGATGGTACTACGGAACTGATAAGCGGCCTACACGCTACCCGAGCCAACCTTTCGTCAAATGTTGATGAAATGCTGTCCTTTTGTGCGAACTTTGCTCACCACAATGTACCAAAACACACCTCCATCCCGGAGGCTATCCGCCCCCGAGGTGTGAACACTCCTCCTTGAATACATTAATCATAATAAAAGTATGTATGACTAAAGTCACTCAAACTCCACTTTGAAGATAAAAAAATAATATAAAAATAGCCCAAGAGAGAGGGGATGTCAGGGAAACACCATCGCGAAGAATTCCACCGCTGATTTCCGGGATCAGTCGACGGGCTGAGCCTTTCTTCCCCCCCATAGGGACGCCTTTGGGTAAGACTTCGATTACACCGAGCGCTTTCTCGGGGACTTAGAAATTTCTCTAGAGAATCTCTACCCTACGTTTATAGCCAGGCTGTATCGTTTATAATTTTGTCGCGCGTTTGTATACTTAGCAATATCTTTATTTGCACGTGCTTTGCAGACAGTGTATTTATCACCGGCAATCCTAAAGAACCTGTATATCTGTTGTTTAAATAAACTGCACTGTTTAAGTAGCTAGTCGTTCCGCTTTCTCACTGAACGCGACCAAAACTACAGAGAGGCCGTGCTAGTTCAGGAGCACGACTAGACTGAAGGTGCAGTCCACTATTAGTGTATCCAAATCGTAGTAGTTTAATACATATTAAACGCGATTGGACTGATAGTGCTGAATTGGGCATCACTCAGAATTTAAACCTAGCCGCACCTAGCCTCCCACCTCGGTGAGGAGTGTTAGAACGCAAGGGGGTTTATCTTCTGCCAAAACCGCTTGGCCCCGTTTCACGCAACAGAATTTGGCGTAGTCGGCAGGATTGCCATGGATAAACTGCTGCAAAAATATGATTGTGCCCCTTCCCAGGCTGGGAAGGAGTGGGCCCAAAAATTTTGGAAGGATGAAGAGAAAGTGGTGGAACGTATTGAAGAGTGTCGGGTTTCACAGAAGCTCAGAGCGGGGAAAGGCAAGGGTGTGATTTGTGCTGCGTTAGGCGCCTGTTTATCTTGTGCACAACAAGAAGCTAGAGAAACCCCTGCTCCTAATCTGATTTCAGCTGTAGAA
Organism: Larus michahellis; assembly: GCF_964199755.1. Taxonomy (NCBI): domain Eukaryota; kingdom Metazoa; phylum Chordata; class Aves; order Charadriiformes; family Laridae; genus Larus; species Larus michahellis. The sequence goes on from NW_027436049.1 coordinate 5,183, forward strand.
TATGCAACCCTGAAATCGGAGAATGAGGTGCTGAAGTCATCATTAGCCTTGCAAAAGGAGACAGGAGAAAAATTAAGAACTCACGTCGATAAGCTTGTGAGTGAGAATGAATGTTTAGGAAACCAGAATGCTCAACTTAAAATATTATTAGAAAGGGTGACTGGGCTCTTAGATAAAATGCAGCCCTCGACCCAGGTCCAACAGATTCGTAAGTTAATGTGTTATCCAAATTCCGGAACCCAGACCGGAGATTTTTTGTCTAATAGTGAGGATGACGAAGAAGATGAGGAGGAAAGGACTTTTACTTTGAAATCCCAAGTTTTTCCTTTACGTCCTCTGGTTAAAACTGAAGCTGCGGTTGATGACGATGATGAAATTCACACCACTGTGCGTACCGTTCCACGGACACCAACCGAGTTAACAAAAATAAGGGAGAAATATTCGAGGCGACCAGAAGAGTCAGCTGTTGAGTACGTGTGGCGAGTTTCTTCTGAAGGGGGGGACAGAATTATGCTGAGTGAGGAAGAAGCAGGAGACTCTTGGGGACCAGGAGTGTTTTTAACCACTATGCCTGGGGATCATAATTATTCCCTAACTGCTCGAGCAGCCTATTGGGCAGGGGGTATGGATCCGCGAGAGAGGGGGGAGCCGTTAGAGATTAGAGCTACAGGCTACTCTGATCTGTTTGCGGCTGTACGGAAAGCAGCTTGTCTGCAAGCCATGTATGACAGAGAGGAATTTCGGAAATCCCCAATGTCAGCCCCTATCGACCCCGATCGATTAGCCCCTCTCATCCGTGGTCTTCCCGATTGCCTGAAACCGTTCCTTGTTCGTACTCAAGATCGTATACGAGAGGCTCGGGGTGCTCATAGGCGGGGCCGTCGTCACTACATGCCCACCTGGAATGAATATGTACAGGAAATAGATCAATATGGGCGCCGAATGGGCTGGGCCAGCCTAACTAGTGAGAAATCCTCCGAACACCCCCGAAAGGTTCGCCAAGTCCGAACTCACACTAAAAACCCTAAATCGGAGGAAAGGTTTAAGCCTGATAAGGACCGGAATGAGTTGTGGCGTAAAGCCCTACAATTAGGGGTGCCCCGACAATTCTTGCACGGTGTCCCTACGGGAGACCTCCGTACACTAGTCCAATCTCTAACTAGAAAGAATAATGTGGCTGGGGAGAAAAGTCTAACCAGAGAATCCCCAAGTCGTGAGAAAATTGTGCCTTCTGCACCGGAACGTAACTTGATTGATTTGACAGAGTCCCAGCCAAAAAACTCCTATCCCCGGGGAGGGCAGTGAGCCACCCTGTCCGGCAGGTACTAGCAATTCAATGGCTCTCTCATAAAGACTCCGAACCCGTTATTATCATTCCTGTTGGACCCCGGAAGATATTGGTAAATTTTATTATTGATACTGGAGCCCAAATGTCTGCAATCACTAACGAAACAGCACAACTTCTAGGTATAAATCCCACCCGACGCAGAGTCAACTTCACAGGAATTGATGGTGTGGTAAAAACATGCCCCACTGCAAAAATTAACCTCTGGTTGCCGGGAGAGCAGCGAATGACTAGGGCAGAAGTGTTAGTGGGTGCCTCACATTCTAACCTCCTAGGATTTGACGTGCTGCGTGGGCGAATGTGGAAATTCCCGGATGGAACTGCGTGGAGTTTTGCAGGACGCAAAAAAGGATTAGACACAGTTAAACTGGGCCTATTAGAAACATCTATACCTTTGCCTCCCTCTAAAATTACCAACGTCCGACAGTACCCACTGCCTGCAGCTGCACTTGCAGGAGCAGACGGGGTGGTATCAGATTTAGAAAAAAGAAACATCATTAAGAGGACTCACTCGCCTTATAATTCACCGGTGTGGCCAGTAAAGAAACCAACCGGGCAATGGCGTTTCACAGTAGATTACCGAAAGTTAAACGCCAACGCTGCACCCCTGACCGCTGCGGTTCCGAGTATCGCGGAAATTGTGACAATGATAAAAGGAGCTGCCCATCCTTGGATGGCTGCCTTAGATGTAAAAGACATGTTTTTTATGATTCCCCTCCTTGAGCAAGACAAAGCGCAGTTTGCATTCACGTGGAAAGGAGTCCAATATACCTTTAACCGACTTCCACAAGGATACAAACATTCCCCCACCATTGCTCATAATGCTTTAGCTAAAGCGCTATCAGAGATTCCTGTTTCACAGGGATGTACAGTATACCAATATATTGACGACATCTTAATAGGGGGGGAGAGAGCCAAGAAAGTGTACAAGACATGATGCAAAACATCCGAAAAACATTATCAGATTTGGGATTGGAAATTCCAGACTCAAAATGTCAGGGACCTGCACAGGAAGTTAAATTCCTGGGGGTCTGGTGGATTAAGGGAGCTGCTTCTGTCCCTCAGGATACCCTGAAAAAAATAGAACATGGACAGAATCCTTCCAGCACGAAGGAGTTACAGCAAGTTCTGGGAACTTTAAGTTATTGGCGTAAACACATCCCTGGCTTTTCCATCATTGCTCGCCCCCTTTATTGTTTGCTCAAAAAAGGTAAATCCTGGGAGTGGACTGAACAACATACTAATGCACTGGAATTGCTAATAAAAGAGCTAAGGTTATTCCAACAACTTGGCCCCATACATCCAACTGACCCTGTCCATGTAGAATGGGGGTCCAGCGAACATGGTTCTCATTGTAACTTATGGCAAAAGGGACCAGCAGGACCGGAGAGACCATTAGAATTTAGCTCTCACTCCTTTAATGATACTGAGAGCAGATATTCAGACCTAGAGAAGGGTTTACTGTCCCTGGTGCGAGCATTGCAACGAGCAGAGCAGATAAGGAGAGAACAGAGCGTGATTGTTCGGGGCCCTTTTCGTCTCCTAGATGTGGTCCGTAAAGGGACAGCACCACCAGCCGGCATTGCCCAGAAACCCACAGTTCGAAAGTGGTATGCTTATTTAGAAGGCATTAATGATATCATGCCAATCTCTGAAGGTAGTATCAAAGTATCCAAGCTCCAGAAGGATATAGATGGTGCCCTATTGTTCCAATCCCCACCAAACAGACCATCTCCAATCCAAGAAGCACCTCCTCTGAAAGAAGGCAGTGATCTTACAGGAGTGTGGTTTACTGATGCGTCATCTCACCGTGAGAACAATAAGTGGAAATACAAGGCCGTAGCACTGGAAGTAGCAACGGGGGAAAGAGCAATTGAAACAGGAGAAGGTAGCGCACAAGTAGGGGAACTCAGAGCCGTCCTACTAGCTGCACAACGTGGGGCTACTTACATTTACACTGACTCATATGCTGTTTTTAAAGGAGCCACTGAATGGATTGGACACTGGGCAGCCAATGATTGGCAGGTGAATAGAGTCCCAATCTGGGAGACAGAGAGTTGGAAGCAACTGTTGGAAATGGGAGGACAGAGAACATTGCACATTGGTTGGGTAAAAGGCCATGATCGTTCGAACTCGATCACTGCTCAATTCAACCAACAGGTAGATAGCCTCACGCGGTTGCAGCAAATTGACATTGTAGATGATGGTCGGGAATGGGAACGCTTACTCGAATGGTTACATATTAAGCGTGGCCATACAGGCCGTGCTGATCTGTATCAGGAAGGTCTAGCCCGGGGGTGGCCTGTGTCGGTTAAGCTGTGTGAACAAGTAGTAACCGCCTGTTCACAATGTCGCCTACGACTCAATAAAGATCATCCGAGTAAGGCGCCTCCTTTACACATTCGGGACAAGAAAACATTGTGGCATTCATGGCAAATTGATTATATTGGGCCCTTGAGATCATCAGGTGAGAAAAGATACGTCCTAGTCGGAGTGGAGATTATCTCTGGCCTCGCTATGGCCACCAGCTTCAAATCAGCTACCGGGAACAACACAGTGAAAGGCCTAAAAGGGTGGTTCAGCACACTTCCCCTTCCTGAGGAAATCCAAAGTGATAACGGTTCACACTTTACCGCTACAGTGGTACAAGATTGGGCCAAAGAAGAAGGGATTCGATGGGTATTTCATACTCCCTATTATCCTCAGGCTAATGGCATTGTTGAACGCACCAATGGATTGGTTAAGCGTTTTGCAAAAACTCATGAACCTGGTTGGCATTTGCCATTGGATGATGCCATCTATCAATTAAATAACAGATGGAGTGGAGATGGCTGTCCTAAAATGAAAGCTTTCTGTGTATCTGCTGATATCATCACTCCAAAAGTTCCCAATGAACCACGAAAATACCTAGGACAATTTCACCCTGGGCAACCTGTGTTAGTGAAAATGCCTCAAATTGGCACAGTACCAATGGTGTTAGCTACTCCCAAAAACCCCCATGCACGGGAAGCCAAAGACTGTTCAGGGAAGATACACCGGATCAGCACCCGGTGGATCTCGCCCTCTTTTTAACCCCGTCGGTCAAATGAGACCGAGCAGATTTTCTTTTCCTTTGTGTCTTACAGGAACCTCGGAAGAACTGTACGTGGACAGACGCATTGGCCTACGCTAACCTCGAGTGTCTCCAGGGAATCCTGACATTGATCCTGGCAATAATATTATTTTTGTTATGTATGGCCATCTGGAGGCCTAAATTTTAGAATGACGAATTGGCAGATGGAATTGATGCTATTCAGTTTTATCTTTTTACTCCCTGTTGTTTGTAGTCAAAGAGACCCAGAATGGCCGTGGTCTCAAGCTTATGTAAAACACAATGCGATGGCAGGAACAGGAAAAGGAAAATTGAGCCTGGCCACTGTAGTCCTACATGAAAATGAGGTGTTTTCAAAACATGAGATAGATCAAAGCATAGATAAAGTCGAACCTGACTCAACTCCACAGACTAGTCTGGTTCCACTGCCACTATCTGAAACCCCCGATAATGACACCTTATTGAGCGGACTTAAGAATCTGCCCCTTGATGATGAGCTTTGGGATAATGCACTGTCACGATACACTGCAAGCACTGAGACACTAGAAAACATGAGGGATTTAAATCTCTCCACTCTGGTTATACAAGGAAGTGAAGTATATTCCAGAGATAAATGGAGTTGGAAAGACTCACTCCAAATGGCTAAGCTTGAAGCCGTCCCAGGAAAGAAAATACAAATTAGCTGCCGAGTAATCAATGGGTCTGCTCACCATAGACCAACTGTAATTGAAACCATCCATGTAGACTCTACTAAACCGGACAAATATAACACTGATTGATTGTTACAAAATTATAGAGCCAAACTCAGATTGCTGGCACAACTTCACCTTTATCAAACCTATCATAGTATATTGTATTTGGGGCTACAGGGGCACGGAATTGTTATTTGAATTTATGATTGACTCAAATACATCTGAACCTGTTGAAATGAACCCAAAACCTACACCCCCACAAACTTTCAAGGGTGTAGCTACTCAGCCCTCCATTAGTCTAACTCCTTACACCTTTAACATTGGCCCTTATGCCATTAAACACACAGGTCAACAACAAATACCGTTTAACCCAACATATTCCCTCAAACGAGTAGAATTGTCAATGCAGATTAATATCTCTGCGATCAAACCCACCTGCTCACCATTCCTGAGTACATCTTATGCAGGATGGTCAGCATGGTTAGGCCGGCGAACTGTTGACACCTCACAACGACTGAAGAGAGAGGTGACTGGTATCTTAGGAACAGGACTGGGAGTCTTAAATAGTACAGATGCTGAGATACTTGCAAACAAACTAGTCACAACTACTAGTGATCTAGACAAATTAAAACATCCTCTACAGTCCTCTCTATCAGCATTGGGAAATCACCAATGGCTTTTATCGAATATATTGCCTCAGTGGGAGGAAACAGGTGAAAAAGACCATCAGCTGATCACAAATGCACTTGGTACAACCCCAAACAATGTTTCCTTGGCCCTTAGTTGTATCCAAGCCCAACTGTGGATGCAATCTATGACAGCCGCAATTATAAGGGAAGGTGAAGAAGGCACCTTGCCCACTGAAATTCGAAAAGTAAATGCAATTGAGTTTGAGAGAAAATTTCAGTCCTGGTGGTATCTGGTTAATTTCACCTATGATCCCACTGAGAGCAAAGCCACAGCTTTTGTCTTAACGATACGCAATGCCTCAGTATACACCATATACCCAATCATCGCACTGGGGTTGAATCACCATGGAGCTATACTCCATCCGGTAGAGCATAGAGTGTGGGCACAACAAAACGAGAATAAATGGCAAACTGTTGATGTTGAAGCATGCATTTCACGAGATCAACAAGGATTCATTTGTGAGAGTAATACTCTCAAGGCACAAGACATTTGTCTTGACACCAACCAGAATGTTTGTCATTTTGAGATACAACCTGATGAAACCCCAGAAACTGTGCTTGTATATATTGGGAAAGGGTGTGTTTGCATGAGGTCTCCCTGTACTTTTGTATTCGTAGATGACATAGCAGTAGATATAAGTAATAACTCAAATCTTTGTGTTTGTAACTTTTACTAACATCATTGGATGTGACTTCAGTTATTCAGCTCCTGTTACGTCTTTTCAATTGCTACAATCTAATTACACATTGATTCGAGATTTGCTGCCTACCCCTATCGGAATGAATCTCTCACTAGTGAGGAAGTTGCTACAACACGATGAATTGAAGCGATTGTTGAAAGAGGCCCAAGAAAATGGACAAAGAACTCTGATTACTGTCCATCATGATGTTGAAGAAATACACCATGTACTGGAAAGGGTCAAGAGAGACGGTGGACATGAATGGTGGGACACCCTCTTTGGATGGTCACCGACAGCTACAGGACTTTTTAACAAGATGCTCCATCCTGTTGTTGTTCTACTAGTACTCACTGTATTGTGCTTTGCTTTGACAATTGTTTTGCATGTTAGACTTTGGATTATGATGAAACGCTTAACTCGCTTAATCACCCCGCAAGAAGTATTTGCACTTGATATCCCTCGCCATAAGAGGACATGTGATATTCCCCATCAGTATTGATTATCGTGGAGCTTGAGTGACTGTAGTCACGGGGTGGATTATGTGGAATAATTACTAAATTGGCCAAGAATACAAAAATACAGCATTGTTCACACATTAAGAAAGTCATAAAATCAAGAGGCTTCTGAGGTAGAATACAGCCACAGCTAGCACACGAAGAATGCAACATCTGTGATTCCCTGCGCGAGGTTGTTTGCGAAACTACACGAGGGATGGAACGGAACACGCTTGTTCCGTGGCCTTCCCTTGTGACGAATAGCAGATATGGGGACGAGATGGTACTACGGAACTGATAAGCGGCCTACACGCTACCCGAGCCAACCTTTCGTCAAATGTTGATGAAATGCTGTCCTTTTGTGCGAACTTTGCTCACCACAATGTACCAAAACACACCTCCATCCCGGAGGCTATCCGCCCCCGAGGTGTGAACACTCCTCCTTGAATACATTAATCATAATAAAAGTATGTATGACTAAAGTCACTCAAACTCCACTTTGAAGATAAAAAAATAATATAAAAATAGCCCAAGAGAGAGGGGATGTCAGGGAAGACACCATCGCGAAGAATTCCACCGCTGATTTCCGGGATCAGTCGACGGGCTGAGCCTTTCTTCCCCCCCATAGGGACGCCTTTGGGTAAGACTTCGATTACACCGAGCGCTTTCTCGGGGACTTAGAAATTTCTCTAGAGAATCTCTACCCTACGTTTATAGCCAGGCTGTATCGTTTATAATTTTGTCGCGCGTTTCGTATACTTAGCAATATCTTTATTTGCACGTGCTTTGCAGACAGTGTATTTATCACCGGCAATCCTAAAGAAACCTGTATATCTGTTGTTTAAATAAACTGCACTGTTTAAGTAGCTAGTCGTTCCGCTTTCTCACTGAACGCGACCAAAACTACAGAGAGGCCGTGCTAGTTCAGGAGCACGACTAGACTGAAGGTGCAGTCCACTATTAGTGTATCCAAATCGTAGTAGTTTAATACATATTAAACGCGATTGGACTGATAGTGCTGAATTGGGCATCACTCAGAATTTAAACCTAGCCGCACCTAGCCTCCCACCTCGGTGAGGAGTGTTAGAACGCAAGGGGGTTTATCTTCTGCCAAAACCGCTTGGCCCCGTTTCACGCAACAGAATTTGGCGTAGTCGGCAGGATTGCCATGGATAAACTGCTGCAAAAATATGATTGTGCCCCTTCCCAGGCTGGGAAGGAGTGGGCCAAAAATTTTGGGAAGGATGAAGAGAAAGTGGTGGAACGTATTGAAGAGTGTCGGGTTTCACAGAAGCTCAGAGCGGGGAAAGGCAAGGGTGTGATTTGTGCTGCGTTAGGCGCCTGTTTATCTTGTGCACAACAAGAAGCTAGAGAAACCCCTGCTCCTAATCTGATTTCAGCTGTAGAATATGCAACCCTGAAATCGGAGAATGAGGTGCTGAAGTCATCATTAGCCTTGCAAAAGGAGACAGGAGAAAAATTAAGAACTCACGTCGATAAGCTTGTGAGTGAGAATGAACGTTTAGGAAACCAGAATGCTCAACTTAAAATATTATTAGAAAGGGTGACTGGGCTCTTAGATAAAATGCAGCCCTCGACCCAGGTCCAACAGATTCGTAAGTTAATGTGTTATCCAAATTCCGGAACCCAGACCGGAGATTTTTTGTCTAATAGTGAGGATGACGAAGAAGATGAGGAGGAAAGGACTTTTACTTTGAAATCCCAAGTTTTTCCTTTACGTCCTCTGGTTAAAACTGAAGCTGCGGTTGATGACGATGATGAAATTCACACCACTGTGCGTACCGTTCCACGGACACCAACCGAGTTAACAAAAATAAGGGAGAAATATTCGAGGCGACCAGAAGAGTCAGCTGTTGAGTACGTGTGGCGAGTTTCTTCTGAAGGGGGGGACAGAATTATGCTGAGTGAGGAAGAAGCAGGAGACTCTTGGGGACCAGGAGTGTTTTTAACCACTATGCCTGGGGATCATAATTATTCCCTAACTGCTCGAGCAGCCTATTGGGCAGGGGGTATGGATCCGCGAGAGAGGGGGAGCCGTTAGAGATTAGAGCTACAGGCTACTCTGATCTGTTTGCGGCTGTACGGAAAGCAGCTTGTCTGCAAGCCATGTATGACAGAGAGGAATTTCGGAAATCCCCAATGTCAGCCCCTATCGACCCCGATCGATTAGCCCCTCTCATCCGTGGTCTTCCCCGATTGCCTGAAACCGTTCCTTGTTCGTACTCAAGATCGTATACGAGAGGCTCGGGGTGCTCATAGGCGGGGCCGTCGTCACTACATGCCCACCTGGAATGAATATGTACAGGAAATAGATCAATATGGGCGCCGAATGGGCTGGGCCAGCCTAACTAGTGAGAAATCCTCCGAACACCCCCCGAAAGGTTCGCCAAGTCCGAACTCACACTAAAAACCCTAAATCGGAGGAAAGGTTTAAGCCTGATAAGGACCGGAATGAGTTGTGGCGTAAAGCCCTACAATTAGGGGTGCCCCGACAATTCTTGCACGGTGTCCCTACGGGAGACCTCCGTACACTAGTCCAATCTCTAACTAGAAAGAATAATGTGGCTGGGGAGAAAAGTCTAACCAGAGAATCCCCAAGTCGTGAGAAAATTGTGCCTTCTGCACCGGAACGTAACTTGATTGATTTGACAGAGTCCCAGCCAAAAAACTCCTATCCCCGGGGAGGGCAGTGAGCCACCCTGTCCGGCAGGTACCTAGCAATTCAATGGCTCTCTCATAAAGACTCCGAACCCGTTATTATCATTCCTGTTGGACCCCGGAAGATATTGGTAAATTTTATTATTGATACTGGAGCCCAAATGTCTGCAATCACTAACGAAACAGCACAACTTCTAGGTATAAATCCCACCCGACGCAGAGTCAACTTCACAGGAATTGATGGTGTGGTAAAAACATGCCCCACTGCAAAAATTAACCTCTGGTTGCCGGGAGAGCAGCGAATGACTAGGGCAGAAGTGTTAGTGGGTGCCTCACATTCTAACCTCCTAGGATTTGACGTGCTGCGTGGGCGAATGTGGAAATTCCCGGATGGAACTGCGTGGAGTTTTGCAGGACGCAAAAAAGGATTAGACACAGTTAAACTGGGCCTATTAGAAACAATCTATACCTTTGCCTCCCTCTAAAATTACCAACGTCCGACAGTACCCACTGCCTGCAGCTGCACTTGCAGGAGCAGACGGGGTGGTATCAGTTAGAAAAAAGAAACATCATTAAGAGGACTCACTCGCCTTATAATTCACCGGTGTGGCCAGTAAAGAAACCAACCGGGCAATGGCGTTTCACAGTAGATTACCGAAAGTTAAACGCCAACACTGCACCCCTGACCGCTGCGGTTCCGAGTATCGCGGAAATTGTGACAATGATAAAAGGAGCTGCCCATCCTTGGATGGCTGCCTTAGATGTAAAAGACATGTTTTTTATGATTCCCCTCCTTGAGCAAGACAAAGCGCAGTTTGCATTCACGTGGAAAGGAGTCCAATATACCTTTAACCGACTTCCACAAGGATACAAACATTCCCCCACCATTGCTCATAATGCTTTAGCTAAAGCGCTATCAGAGATTCCTGTTTCACAGGGATGTACAGTATACCAATATATTGACGACATCTTAATAGGGGGGGAGAGAGCCAAGAAAGTGTACAAGACATGATGCAAAACATCCGAAAAACATTATCAGATTTGGGATTGGAAATTCCAGACTCAAAATGTCAGGGACCTGCACAGGAAGTTAAATTCCTGGGGGTCTGGTAGATTAAGGGAGCTGCTTCTGTCCCTCAGGATACCCTGAAAAAAATAGAACATGGACAGAATCCTTCCAGCACGAAGGAGTTACAGCAAGTTCTGGGAACTTTAAGTTATTGGCGTAAACACATCCCTGGCTTTTCCATCATTGCTCGCCCCCTTTATTGTTTGCTCAAAAAAGGTAAATCCTGGGAGTGGACTGAACAACATACTAATGCACTGGAATTGCTAATAAAAGAGCTAAGGTTATTCCAACAACTTGGCCCCATACATCCAACTGACCCTGTCCATGTAGAATGGGGGTCCAGCGAACATGGTTCTCATTGTAACTTATGGCAAAAGGGACCAGCAGGACCGGAGAGACCATTAGAATTTAGCTCTCACTCCTTTAATGATACTGAGAGCAGATATTCAGACCTAGAGAAGGGTTTACTGTCCCTGGTGCGAGCATTGCAACGAGCAGAGCAGATAAGGAGAGAACAGAGCGTGATTGTTCGGGGCCCTTTTCGTCTCCTAGATGTGGTCCGTAAAGGGACAGCACCACCAGCCGGCATTGCCCAGAAACCCACAGTTCGAAAGTGGTATGCTTATTTAGAAGGCATTAATGATATCATGCCAATCTCTGAAGGTAGTATCAAAGTATCCAAGCTCCAGAAGGATATAGATGGTGCCCTATTGTTCCAATCCCCACCAAACAGACCATCTCCAATCCAAGAAGCACCTCCTCTGAAAGAAGGCAGTGATCTTACAGGAGTGTGGTTTACTGATGCGTCATCTCACCGTGAGAACAATAAGTGGAAATACAAGGCCGTAGCACTGGAAGTAGCAACGGGGGAAAGAGCAATTGAAACAGGAGAAGGTAGCGCACAAGTAGGGGAACTCAGAGCCGTCCTACTAGCTGCACAACGTGGGGCTACTTACATTTACACTGACTCATATGCTGTTTTTAAAGGAGCCACTGAATGGATTGGACACTGGGCAGCCAATGATTGGCAGGTGAATAGAGTCCCAATCTGGGAGACAGAGAGTTGGAAGCAACTGTTGGAAATGGGAGGACAGAGAACATTGCACATCGGTTGGGTAAAAGGCCATGATCGTTCGAACTCGATCACTGCTCAATTCAACCAACAGGTAGATAGCCTCACGCGGTTGCAGCAAATTGACATTGTAGATGATGGTCGGGAATGGGAACGCTTACTCGAATGGTTACATATTAAGCGTGGCCATACAGGCCGTGCTGATCTGTATCAGGAAGGTCTAGCCCGGGGGTGGCCTGTGTCGGTTAAGCTGTGTGAACAAGTAGTAACCGCCTGTTCACAATGTCGCCTACGACTCAATAAAGATCATCCGAGTAAGGCGCCTCCTTTACACATTCGGGACAAGAAAACATTGTGGCATTCATGGCAAATTGATTATATTGGGCCCTTGAGATCATCAGGTGAGAAAAGATACGTCCTAGTCGGAGTGGAGATTATCTCTGGCCTCGCTATGGCCACCAGCTTCAAATCAGCTACCGGGAACAACACAGTGAAAGGCCTAAAAGGGTGGTTCAGCACACTTCCCCTTCCTGAGGAAATCCAAAGTGATAACGGTTCACACTTTACCGCTACAGTGGTACAAGATTGGGCCAAAGAAGAAGGGATTCGATGGGTATTTCATACTCCCTATTATCCTCAGGCTAATGGCATTGTTGAACGCACCAATGGATTGGTTAAGCGTTTTGCAAAAACTCATGAACCTGGTTGGCATTTGCCATTGGATGATGCCATCTATCAATTAAATAACAGATGGAGTGGAGATGGCTGTCCTAAAATGAAAGCTTTCTGTGTATCTGCTGATATCATCACTCCAAAAGTTCCCAATGAACCACGAAAATACCTGGGACAATTTCACCCTGGGCAACCTGTGTTAGTGAAAATGCCTCAAATTGGCACAGTACCAATGGTGTTAGCTACTCCCAAAAACCCCCATGCACGGGAAGCCAAAGACTGTTCAGGGAAGATACACCGGATCAGCACCCGGTGGATCTCGCCCTCTTTTTAACCCCGTCGGTCAAATGAGACCGAGCAGATTTTCTTTTCCTTTGTGTCTTACAGGAACCTCGGAAGAACTGTACGTGGACAGACGCATTGGCCTACGCTAACCTCGAGTGTCTCCAGGGAATCCTGACATTGATCCTGGCAATAATATTATTTTTGTTATGTATGGCCATCTGGAGGCCTAAATTTTAGAATGACGAATTGGCAGATGGAATTGATGCTATTCAGTTTTATCTTTTTACTCCCTGTTGTTTGTAGTCAAAGAGACCCAGAATGGCCGTGGTCTCAAGCTTATGTAAAACACAATGCGATGGCAGGAACAGGAAAAGGAAAATTGAGCCTGGCCACTGTAGTCCTACATGAAAATGAGGTGTTTTCAAAACATGAGATAGATCAAAGCATAGATAAAGTCGAACCTGACTCAACTCCACAGACTAGTCTGGTTCCACTGCCACTATCTGAAACCCCCGATAATGACACCTTATTGAGCGGACTTAAGAATCTGCCCCTTGATGATGAGCTTTGGGATAATGCACTGTCACGATACACTGCAAGCACTGAGACACTAGAAAACATGAGGGATTTAAATCTCTCCACTCTGGTCATACAAGGAAGTGAAGTATATTCCAGAGATAAATGGAGTTGGAAAGACTCACTCCAAATGGCTAAGCTTGAAGCCGTCCCAGGAAAGAAAATACAAATTAGCTGCCGAGTAATCAATGGGTCTGCTCACCATAGACCAACTGTAATTGAAACCATCCATGTAGACTCTACTAAACCGGACAAATATAACACTGATTGATTGTTACAAAATTATAGAGCCAAACTCAGATTGCTGGCACAACTTCACCTTTATCAAACCTATCATAGTATATTGTATTTGGGGCTACAGGGGCACGGAATTGTTATTTGAATTTATGATTGACTCAAATACATCTGAACCTGTTGAAATGAACCCAAAACCTACACCCCCACAAACTTTCAAGGGTGTAGCTACTCAGCCCTCCATTAGTCTAACTCCTTACACCTTTAACATTGGCCCTTATGCCATTAAACACACAGGTCAACAACAAATACCGTTTAACCCAACATATTCCCTCAAACGAGTAGAATTGTCAATGCAGATTAATATCTCTGCGATCAAACCCACCTGCTCACCATTCCTGAGTACATCTTATGCAGGATGGTCAGCATGGTTAGGCCGGCGAACTGTTGACACCTCACAACGACTGAAGAGAGAGGTGACTGGTATCTTAGGAACAGGACTGGGAGTCTTAAATAGTATAGATGCTGAGATACTTGCAAACAAACTAGTCACAACTACTAGTGATCTAGACAAATTAAAACATCCTCTACAGTCCTCTCTATCAGCATTGGGAAATCACCAATGGCTTTTATCGAATATATTGCCTCAGTGGGAGGAAACAGGTGAAAAAGACCATCAGCTGATCACAAATGCACTTGGTACAACCCCAAACAATGTTTCCTTGGCCCTTAGTTGTATCCAAGCCCAACTGTGGATGCAATCTATGACAGCCGCAATTATAAGGGAAGGTGAAGAAGGCACCTTGCCCACTGAAATTCGAAAAGTAATATGGGATAATGCAATTGAGTTTGAGAGAAAATTTCAGTCCTGGTGGTATCTGGTTAATTTCACCTATGATCCCACTGAGAGCAAAGCCACAGCTTTTGTCTTAACGATACGCAATGCCTCAGTATACACCATATACCCAATCATCGCACTGGGGTTGAATCACCATGGAGCTATACTCCATCCGGTAGAGCATAGAGTGTGGGCACAACAAAACGAGAATAAATGGCAAACTGTTGATGTTGAAGCATGCATTTCACGAGATCAACAAGGATTCATTTGTGAGAGTAATACTCTCAAGGCACAAGACATTTGTCTTGACACCAACCAGAATGTTTGTCATTTTGAGATACAACCTGATGAAACCCCAGAAACTGTGCTTGTATATATTGGGAAAGGGTGTGTTTGCATGAGGTCTCCCTGTACTTTTGTATTCGTAGATGACATAGCAGTAGATATAAGTAATAACTCAAATCTTTGTGTTTGTAACTTTACTAACATCATTGGATGTGACTTCAGTTATTCAGCTCCTGTTACGTCTTTTCAATTGCTACAATCTAATTACACATTGATTCGAGATTTGCTGCCTACCCCTATCGGAATGAATCTCTCACTAGTGAGGAAGTTGCTACAACACGATGAATTGAAGCGATTGTTGAAAGAGGCCCAAGAAAATGGACAAAGAACTCTGATTACTGTCCATCATGATGTTGAAGAAATACACCATGTACTGGAAAGGGTCAAGAGAGACGGTGGACATGAATGGCGGGACACCCTCTTTGGATGGTCACCGACAGCTACAGGACTTTTTAACAAGATGCTCCATCCTGTTGTTGTTCTACTAGTACTCACTGTATTGTGCTTTGCTTTGACAATTGTTTTGCATGTTAGACTTTGGATTATGATGAAACGCTTAACTCCCTTAATCACCCCGCAAGAAGTATTTGCACTTGATATCCCTCGCCATAAGAGGACGTGTGATATTCCCCATCAGTATTGATTATCGTGGAGCTTGAGTGACCGTAGTCACGGGGTGGATTATGTGGAATAATTACTAAATTGGCCAAGAATACAAAAATACAGCATTGTTCACACATTAAGGAAAGTCATAAAATCAAGAGGCTTCTGAGGTAGAATACAGCCACAGCTAGCACACGAAGAATGCAACATCTGTGATTCCCTGCGCGAGGTTGTTTGCGAAACTACACGAGGGATGGAACGGAACACGCTTGTTCCGTGGCCTTCCCTTGTGACGAATAGCAGATATGGGGACGAGATGGTACTACGGAACTGATAAGCGGCCTACACGCTACCCGAGCCAACCTTTCGTCAAATGTTGATGAAATGCTGTCCTTTTGTGCGAACTTTGCTCACCACAATGTACCAAAACACACCTCCATCCCGGAGGCTATCCGCCCCCGAGGTGTGAACACTCCTCCTTGAATACATTAATCATAATAAAAGTATGTATGACTAAAGTCACTCAAACTCCACTTTGAAGATAAAAAAATAATATAAAAATAGCCCAAGAGAGAGGGGATGTCAGGGAAGACACCATCGCGAAGAATTCCACCGCTGATTTCCGGGATCAGTCGACGGGCTGAGCCTTTCTTCCCCCCCATAGGGACGCCTTTGGGTAAGACTTCGATTACACCGAGCGCTTTCTCGGGGACTTAGAAATTTCTCTAGAGAATCTCTACCCTACGTTTATAGCCAGGCTGTATCGTTTATAATTTTGTCGCGCGTTTGTATACTTAGCAATATCTTTATTTGCACGTGCTTTGCAGACAGTGTATTTATCACCGGCAATCCTAAAGAACCTGTATATCTGTTGTTTAAATAAACTGCACTGTTTAAGTAGCTAGTCGTTCCGCTTTCTCACTGAACGCGACCAAAACTACAGAGAGGCCGTGCTAGTTCAGGAGCACGACTAGACTGAAGGTGCAGTCCACTATTAGTGTATCCAAATCGTAGTAGTTTAATACATATTAAACGCGATTGGACTGATAGTGCTGAATTGGGCATCACTCAGAATTTAAACCTAGCCGCACCTAGCCTCCCACCTCGGTGAGGAGTGTTAGAACGCAAGGGGGTTTATCTTCTGCCAAAACCGCTTGGCCCCGTTTCACGCAACAGAATTTGGCGTAGTCGGCAGGATTGCCATGGATAAACTGCTGCAAAAATATGATTGTGCCCCTTCCCAGGCTGGGAAGGAGTGGGCCCAAAAATTTTGGAAGGATGAAGAGAAAGTGGTGGAACGTATTGAAGAGTGTCGGGTTTCACAGAAGCTCAGAGCGGGGAAAGGCAAGGGTGTGATTTGTGCTGCGTTAGGCGCCTGTTTATCTTGTGCACAACAAGAAGCTAGAGAAACCCCTGCTCCTAATCTGATTTCAGCTGTAGAATATGCAACCCTGAAATCGGAGAATGAGGTGCTGAAGTCATCATTAGCCTTGCAAAAGGAGACAGGAGAAAAATTAAGAACTCACGTCGATAAGCTTGTGAGTGAGAATGAACGTTTAGGAAACCAGAATGCTCAACTTAAAATATTATTAGAAAGGGTGACTGGGCTCTTAGATAAAATGCAGCCCTCGACCCAGGTCCAACAGATTCGTAAGTTAATGTGTTATCCAAATTCCGGAACCCAGACCGGAGATTTTTTGTCTAATAGCGAGGATGACGAAGAAGATGAGGAGGAAAGGACTTTTACTTTGAAATCCCAAGTTTTTCCTTTACGTCCTCTGGTTAAAACTGAAGCTGCGGTTGATGACGATGATGAAATTCACACCACTGTGCGTACCGTTCCACGGACACCAACCGAGTTAACAAAAATAAGGGAGAAATATTCGAGGCGACCAGAAGAGTCAGCTGTTGAGTACGTGTGGCGAGTTTCTTCTGAAGGGGGGGACAGAATTATGCTGAGTGAGGAAGAAGCAGGAGACTCTTGGGGACCAGGAGTGTTTTTAACCACTATGCCTGGGGATCATAATTATTCCCTAACTGCTCGAGCAGCCTATTGGGCAGGGGGTATGGATCCGCGAGAGAGGGGGGAGCCGTTAGAGATTAGAGCTACAGGCTACTCTGATCTGTTTGCGGCTGTACGGAAAGCAGCTTGTCTGCAAGCCATGTATGACAGAGAGGAATTTCGGAAATCCCCAATGTCAGCCCCTATCGACCCCGATCGATTAGCCCCTCTCATCCGTGGTCTTCCCGATTGCCTGAAACCGTTCCTTGTTCGTACTCAAGATCGTATACGAGAGGCTCGGGGTGCTCATAGGCGGGGCCGTCGTCACTACATGCCCACCTGGAATGAATATGTACAGGAAATAGATCAATATGGGCGCCGAATGGGCTGGGCCAGCCTAACTAGTGAGAAATCCTCCGAACACCCCCGAAAGGTTCGCCAAGTCCGAACTCACACTAAAAACCCTAAATCGGAGGAAAGGTTTAAGCCTGATAAGGACCGGAATGAGTTGTGGCGTAAAGCCCTACAATTAGGGGTGCCCCGACAATTCTTGCACGGTGTCCCTACGGGAGACCTCCGTACACTAGTCCAATCTCTAACTAGAAAGAATAATGTGGCTGGGGAGAAAAGTCTAACCAGAGAATCCCCAAGTCGTGAGAAAATTGTGCCTTCTGCACCGGAACGTAACTTGATTGATTTGACAGAGTCCCAGCCAAAAAACTCCTATCCCCGGGGAGGGCAGTGAGCCACCCTGTCCGGCAGGTACTAGCAATTCAATGGCTCTCTCATAAAGACTCCGAACCCGTTATTATCATTCCTGTTGGACCCCGGAAGATATTGGTAAATTTTATTATTGATACTGGAGCCCAAATGTCTGCAATCACTAACGAAACAGCACAACTTCTAGGTATAAATCCCACCCGACGCAGAGTCAACTTCACAGGAATTGATGGTGTGGTAAAAACATGCCCCACTGCAAAAATTAACCTCTGGTTGCCGGGAGAGCAGCGAATGACTAGGGCAGAAGTGTTAGTGGGTGCCTCACATTCTAACCTCCTAGGATTTGACGTGCTGCGTGGGCGAATGTGGAAATTCCCGGATGGAACTGCGTGGAGTTTTGCAGGACGCAAAAAAGGATTAGACACAGTTAAACTGGGCCTATTAGAAACATCTATACCTTTGCCTCCCTCTAAAATTACCAACGTCCGACAGTACCCACTGCCTGCAGCTGCACTTGCAGGAGCAGACGGGGTGGTATCAGATTTAGAAAAAAGAAACATCATTAAGAGGACTCACTCGCCTTATAATTCACCGGTGTGGCCAGTAAAGAAACCAACCGGGCAATGGCGTTTCACAGTAGATTACCGAAAGTTAAACGCCAACACTGCACCCCTGACCGCTGCGGTTCCGAGTATCGCGGAAATTGTGACAATGATAAAAGGAGCTGCCCATCCTTGGATGGCTGCCTTAGATGTAAAAGACATGTTTTTTATGATTCCCCTCCTTGAGCAAGACAAAGCGCAGTTTGCATTCACGTGGAAAGGAGTCCAATATACCTTTAACCGACTTCCACAAGGATACAAACATTCCCCCACCATTGCTCATAATGCTTTAGCTAAAGCGCTATCAGAGATTCCTGTTTCACAGGGATGTACAGTATACCAATATATTGACGACATCTTAATAGGGGGGGAGAGAGCCAAGAAAGTGTACAAGACATGATGCAAAACATCCGAAAAACATTATCAGATTTGGGATTGGAAATTCCAGACTCAAAATGTCAGGGACCTGCACAGGAAGTTAAATTCCTGGGGGTCTGGTGGATTAAGGGAGCTGCTTCTGTCCCTCAGGATACCCTGAAAAAAATAGAACATGGACAGAATCCTTCCAGCACGAAGGAGTTACAGCAAGTTCTGGGAACTTTAAGTTATTGGCGTAAACACATCCCTGGCTTTTCCATCATTGCTCGCCCCCTTTATTGTTTGCTCAAAAAAGGTAAATCCTGGGAGTGGACTGAACAACATACTAATGCACTGGAATTGCTAATAAAAGAGCTAAGGTTATTCCAACAACTTGGCCCCATACATCCAACTGACCCTGTCCATGTAGAATGGGGGTCCAGCGAACATGGTTCTCATTGTAACTTATGGCAAAAGGGACCAGCAGGACCGGAGAGACCATTAGAATTTAGCTCTCACTCCTTTAATGATACTGAGAGCAGATATTCAGACCTAGAGAAGGGTTTACTGTCCCTGGTGCGAGCATTGCAACGAGCAGAGCAGATAAGGAGAGAACAGAGCGTGATTGTTCGGGGCCCTTTTCGTCTCCTAGATGTGGTCCGTAAAGGGACAGCACCACCAGCCGGCATTGCCCAGAAACCCACAGTTCGAAAGTGGTATGCTTATTTAGAAGGCATTAATGATATCATGCCAATCTCTGAAGGTAGTATCAAAGTATCCAAGCTCCAGAAGGATATAGATGGTGCCCTATTGTTCCAATCCCCACCAAACAGACCATCTCCAATCCAAGAAGCACCTCCTCTGAAAGAAGGCAGTGATCTTACAGGAGTGTGGTTTACTGATGCGTCATCTCACCGTGAGAACAATAAGTGGAAATACAAGGCCGTAGCACTGGAAGTAGCAACGGGGGAAAGAGCAATTGAAACAGGAGAAGGTAGCGCACAAGTAGGGGAACTCAGAGCCGTCCTACTAGCTGCACAACGTGGGGCTACTTACATTTACACTGACTCATATGCTGTTTTTAAAGGAGCCACTGAATGGATTGGACACTGGGCAGCCAATGATTGGCAGGTGAATAGAGTCCCAATCTGGGAGACAGAGAGTTGGAAGCAACTGTTGGAAATGGGAGGACAGAGAACATTGCACGTTGGTTGGGTAAAAGGCCATGATCGTTCGAACTCGATCACTGCTCAATTCAACCAACAGGTAGATAGCCTCACGCGGTTGCAGCAAATTGACATTGTAGATGATGGTCGGGAATGGGAACGCTTACTCGAATGGTTACATATTAAGCGTGGCCATACAGGCCGTGCTGATCTGTATCAGGAAGGTCTAGCCCGGGGGTGGCCTGTGTCGGTTAAGCTGTGTGAACAAGTAGTAACCGCCTGTTCACAATGTCGCCTACGACTCAATAAAGATCATCCGAGTAAGGCGCCTCCTTTACACATTCGGGACAAGAAAACATTGTGGCATTCATGGCAAATTGATTATATTGGGCCCTTGAGATCATCAGGTGAGAAAAGATACGTCCTAGTCGGAGTGGAGATTATCTCTGGCCTCGCTATGGCCACCAGCTTCAAATCAGCTACCGGGAACAACACAGTGAAAGGCCTAAAAGGGTGGTTCAGCACACTTCCCCTTCCTGAGGAAATCCAAAGTGATAACGGTTCACACTTTACCGCTACAGTGGTACAAGATTGGGCCAAAGAAGAAGGGATTCGATGGGTATTTCATACTCCCTATTATCCTCAGGCTAATGGCATTGTTGAACGCACCAATGGATTGGTTAAGCGTTTTGCAAAAACTCATGAACCTGGTTGGCATTTGCCATTGGATGATGCCATCTATCAATTAAATAACAGATGGAGTGGAGATGGCTGTCCTAAAATGAAAGCTTTCTGTGTATCTGCTGATATCATCACTCCAAAAGTTCCCAATGAACCACGAAAATACCTGGGACAATTTCACCCTGGGCAACCTGTGTTAGTGAAAATGCCTCAAATTGGCACAGTACCAATGGTGTTAGCTACTCCCAAAAACCCCCATGCACGGGAAGCCAAAGACTGTTCAGGGAAGATACACCGGATCAGCACCCGGTGGATCTCGCCCTCTTTTTAACCCCGTCGGTCAAATGAGACCGAGCAGATTTTCTTTTCCTTTGTGTCTTACAGGAACCTCGGAAGAACTGTACGTGGACAGACGCATTGGCCTACGCTAACCTCGAGTGTCTCCAGGGAATCCTGACATTGATCCTGGCAATAATATTATTTTTGTTATGTATGGCCATCTGGAGGCCTAAATTTTAGAATGACGAATTGGCAGATGGAATTGATGCTATTCAGTTTTATCTTTTTACTCCCTGTTGTTTGTAGTCAAAGAGACCCAGAATGGCCGTGGTCTCAAGCTTATGTAAAACACAATGCGATGGCAGGAACAGGAAAAGGAAAATTGAGCCTGGCCACTGTAGTCCTACATGAAAATGAGGTGTTTTCAAAACATGAGATAGATCAAAGCATAGATAAAGTCGAACCTGACTCAACTCCACAGACTAGTCTGGTTCCACTGCCACTATCTGAAACCCCCGATAATGACACCTTATTGAGCGGACTTAAGAATCTGCCCCTTGATGATGAGCTTTGGGATAATGCACTGTCACGATACACTGCAAGCACTGAGACACTAGAAAACATGAGGGATTTAAATCTCTCCACTCTGGTTATACAAGGAAGTGAAGTATATTCCAGAGATAAATGGAGTTGGAAAGACTCACTCCAAATGGCTAAGCTTGAAGCCGTCCCAGGAAAGAAAATACAAATTAGCTGCCGAGTAATCAATGGGTCTGCTCACCATAGACCAACTGTAATTGAAACCATCCATGTAGACTCTACTAAACCGGACAAATATAACACTGATTGATTGTTACAAAATTATAGAGCCAAACTCAGATTGCTGGCACAACTTCACCTTTATCAAACCTATCATAGTATATTGTATTTGGGGCTACAGGGGCACGGAATTGTTATTTGAATTTATGATTGACTCAAATACATCTGAACCTGTTGAAATGAACCCAAAACCTACACCCCCACAAACTTTCAAGGGTGTAGCTACTCAGCCCTCCATTAGTCTAACTCCTTACACCTTTAACATTGGCCCTTATGCCATTAAACACACAGGTCAACAACAAATACCGTTTAACCCAACATATTCCCTCAAACGAGTAGAATTGTCAATGCAGATTAATATCTCTGCGATCAAACCCACCTGCTCACCATTCCTGAGTACATCTTATGCAGGATGGTCAGCATGGTTAGGCCGGCGAACTGTTGACACCTCACAACGACTGAAGAGAGAGGTGACTGGTATCTTAGGAACAGGACTGGGAGTCTTAAATAGTACAGATGCTGAGATACTTGCAAACAAACTAGTCACAACTACTAGTGATCTAGACAAATTAAAACATCCTCTACAGTCCTCTCTATCAGCATTGGGAAATCACCAATGGCTTTTATCGAATATATTGCCTCAGTGGGAGGAAACAGGTGAAAAAGACCATCAGCTGATCACAAATGCACTTGGTACAACCCCAAACAATGTTTCCTTGGCCCTTAGTTGTATCCAAGCCCAACTGTGGATGCAATCTATGACAGCCGCAATTATAAGGGAAGGTGAAGAAGGCACCTTGCCCACTGAAATTCGAAAAGTAATATGGGATAATGCAATTGAGTTTGAGAGAAAATTTCAGTCCTGGTGGTATCTGGTTAATTTCACCTATGATCCCACTGAGAGCAAAGCCACAGCTTTTGTCTTAACGATACGCAATGCCTCAGTATACACCATATACCCAATCATCGCACTGGGGTTGAATCACCATGGAGCTATACTCCATCCGGTAGAGCATAGAGTGTGGGCACAACAAAACGAGAATAAATGGCAAACTGTTGATGTTGAAGCATGCATTTCACGAGATCAACAAGGATTCATTTGTGAGAGTAATACTCTCAAGGCACAAGACATTTGTCTTGACACCAACCAGAATGTTTGTCATTTTGAGATACAACCTGATGAAACCCCAGAAACTGTGCTTGTATATATTGGGAAAGGGTGTGTTTGCATGAGGTCTCCCTGTACTTTTGTATTCGTAGATGACATAGCAGTAGATATAAGTAATAACTCAAATCTTTGTGTTTGTAACTTTACTAACATCATTGGATGTGACTTCAGTTATTCAGCTCCTGTTACGTCTTTTCAATTGCTACAATCTAATTACACATTGATTCGAGATTTGCTGCCTACCCCTATCGGAATGAATCTCTCACTAGTGAGGAAGTTGCTACAACACGATGAATTGAAGCGATTGTTGAAAGAGGCCCAAGAAAATGGACAAAGAACTCTGATTACTGTCCATCATGATGTTGAAGAAATACACCATGTACTGGAAAGGGTCAAGAGAGACGGTGGACATGAATGGTGGGACACCCTCTTTGGATGGTCACCGACAGCTACAGGACTTTTTAACAAGATGCTCCATCCTGTTGTTGTTCTACTAGTACTCACTGTATTGTGCTTTGCTTTGACAATTGTTTTGCATGTTAGACTTTGGATTATGATGAAACGCTTAACTCGCTTAATCACCCCGCAAGAAGTATTTGCACTTGATATCCCTCGCCATAAGAGGACATGTGATATTCCCCATCAGTATTGATTATCGTGGAGCTTGAGTGACTGTAGTCACGGGGTGGATTATGTGGAATAATTACTAAATTGGCCAAGAATACAAAAATACAGCATTGTTCACACATTAAGGAAAGTCATAAAATCAAGAGGCTTCTGAGGTAGAATACAGCCACAGCTAGCACACGAAGAATGCAACATCTGTGATTCCCTGCGCGAGGCTGTTTGCGAAACTACACGAGGGATGGAACGGAACACGCTTGTTCCGTGGCCTTCCCTTGTGACGAATAGCAGATATGGGGACGAGATGGTACTACGGAACTGATAAGCGGCCTACACGCTACCCGAGCCAACCTTTCGTCAAATGTTGATGAAATGCTGTCCTTTTGTGCGAACTTTGCTCACCACAATGTACCAAAACACACCTCCATCCCGGAGGCTATCCGCCCCCGAGGTGTGAACACTCCTCCTTGAATACATTAATCATAATAAAAGTATGTATGACTAAAGTCACTCAAACTCCACTTTGAAGATAAAAAAATAATATAAAAATAGCCCAAGAGAGAGGGGATGTCAGGGAAGACACCATCGCGAAGAATTCCACCGCTGATTTCCGGGATCAGTCGACGGGCTGAGCCTTTCTTCCCCCCCATAGGGACGCCTTTGGGTAAGACTTCGATTACACCGAGCGCTTTCTCGGGGACTTAGAAATTTCTCTAGAGAATCTCTACCCTACGTTTATAGCCAGGCTGTATTGTTTATAATTTTGTCGCGCGTTTGTATACTTAGCAATATCTTTATTTGCACGTGCTTTGCAGACAGTGTATTTATCACCGGCAATCCTAAAGAACCTGTATATCTGTTGTTTAAATAAACTGCACTGTTTAAGTAGCTAGTCGTTCCGCTTTCTCACTGAACGCGACCAAAACTACAGAGAGGCCGTGCTAGTTCAGGAGCACGACTAGACTGAAGGTGCAGTCCACTATTAGTGTATCCAAATCGTAGTAGTTTAATACATATTAAACGCGATTGGACTGATAGTGCTGAATTGTGCATCACTCAGAATTTAAACCTAGCCGCACCTAGCCTCCCACCTCGGTGAGGAGTGTTAGAACGCAAGGGGGTTTATCTTCTGCCAAAACCGCTTGGCCCCGTTTCACGCAACAGAATTTGGCGTAGTCGGCAGGATTGCCATGGATAAACTGCTGCAAAAATATGATTGTGCCCCTTCCCAGGCTGGGAAGGAGTGGGCCCAAAAATTTTGGAAGGATGAAGAGAAAGTGGTGGAACGTATTGAAGAGTGTCGGGTTTCACAGAAGCTCAGAGCGGGGAAAGGCAAGGGTGTGATTTGTGCTGTGTTAGGCGCCTGTTTATCTTGTGCACAACAAGAAGCTAGAGAAACCCCTGCTCCTAATCTGATTTCAGCTGTAGAATATGCAACCCTGAAATCGGAGAATGAGGTGCTGAAGTCATCATTAGCCTTGCAAAAGGAGACAGGAGAAAAATTAAGAACTCACGTCGATAAGCTTGTGAGTGAGAATGAATGTTTAGGAAACCAGAATGCTCAACTTAAAATATTATTAGAAAGGGTGACTGGGCTCTTAGATAAAATGCAGCCCTCGACCCAGGTCCAACAGATTCATAAGTTAATGTGTTATCCAAATTCCGGAACCCAGACCGGAGATTTTTTGTCTAATAGTGAGGATGACGAAGAAGATGAGGAGGAAAGGACTTTTACTTTGAAATCCCAAGTTTTTCCTTTACGTCCTCTGGTTAAAACTGAAACTGCGGTTGATGACGATGATGAAATTCACACCACTGTGCGTACCGTTCCACGGACACCAACCGAGTTAACAAAAATAAGGGAGAAATATTCGAGGCGACCAGAAGAGTCAGCTGTTGAGTACGTGTGGCGAGTTTCTTCTGAAGGGGGGGACAGAATTATGCTGAGTGAGGAAGAAGCAGGAGACTCTTGGGGACCAGGAGTGTTTTTAACCACTATGCCTGGGGATCATAATTATTCCCTAACTGCTCGAGCAGCCTATTGGGCAGGGGGTATGGATCCGCGAGAGAGGGGGGAGCCGTTAGAGATTAGAGCTACAGGCTACTCTGATCTGTTTGCGGCTGTACGGAAAGCAGCTTGTCTGCAAGCCATGTATGACAGAGAGGAATTTCGGAAATCCCCAATGTCAGCCCCTATCGACCCCGATCGATTAGCCCCTCTCATCCGTGGTCTTCCCGATTGCCTGAAACCGTTCCTTGTTCGTACTCAAGATCGTATACGAGAGGCTCGGGGTGCTCATAGGCGGGGCCGTCGTCACTACATGCCCACCTGGAATGAATATGTACAGGAAATAGATCAATATGGGCGCCGAATGGGCTGGGCCAGCCTAACTAGTGAGAAATCCTCCGAACACCCCCGAAAGGTTCGCCAAGTCCGAACTCACACTAAAAACCCTAAATCGGAGGAAAGGTTTAAGCCTGATAAGGACCGGAATGAGTTGTGGCGTAAAGCCCTACAATTAGGGGTGCCCCGACAATTCTTGCACGGTGTCCCTACGGGAGACCTCCGTACACTAGTCCAATCTCTAACTAGAAAGAATAATGTGGCTGGGGAGAAAAGTCTAACCAGAGAATCCCCAAGTCGTGAGAAAATTGTGCCTTCTGCACCGGAACGTAACTTGATTGATTTGACAGAGTCCCAGCCAAAAAACTCCTATCCCCGGGGAGGGCAGTGAGCCACCCTGTCCGGCAGGTACTAGCAATTCAATGGCTCTCTCATAAAGACTCCGAACCCGTTATTATCATTCCTGTTGGACCCCGGAAGATATTGGTAAATTTTATTATTGATACTGGAGCCCAAATGTCTGCAATCACTAACGAAACAGCACAACTTCTAGGTATAAATCCCACCCGACGCAGAGTCAACTTCACAGGAATTGATGGTGTGGTAAAAACATGCCCCACTGCAAAAATTAACCTCTGGTTGCCGGGAGAGCAGCGAATGACTAGGGCAGAAGTGTTAGTGGGTGCCTCACATTCTAACCTCCTAGGATTTGACGTGCTGCGTGGGCGAATGTGGAAATTCCCGGATGGAACTGTGTGGAGTTTTGCAGGACGCAAAAAAGGATTAGACGCAGTTAAACTGGGCCTATTAGAAACATCTATACCTTTGCCTCCCTCTAAAATTACCAACGTCCGACAGTACCCACTGCCTGCAGCTGCACTTGCAGGAGCAGACGGGGTGGTATCAGATTTAGAAAAAAGAAACATCATTAAGAGGACTCACTCGCCTTATAATTCACCGGTGTGGCCAGTAAAGAAACCAACCGGGCAATGGCGTTTCACAGTAGATTACCGAAAGTTAAACGCCAACGCTGCACCCCTGACCGCTGCGGTTCCGAGTATCGCGGAAATTGTGACAATGATAAAAGGAGCTGCCCATCCTTGGATGGCTGCCTTAGATGTAAAAGACATGTTTTTTATGATTCCCCTCCTTGAGCAAGACAAAGCGCAGTTTGCATTCACGTGGAAAGGAGTCCAATATACCTTTAACCGACTTCCACAAGGATACAAACATTCCCCCACCATTGCTCATAATGCTTTAGCTAAAGCGCTATCAGAGATTCCTGTTTCACAGGGATGTACAGTATACCAATATATTGACGACATCTTAATAGGGGGGGAGAGAGCCAAGAAAGTGTACAAGACATGATGCAAAACATCCGAAAAACATTATCAGATTTGGGATTGGAAATTCCAGACTCAAAATGTCAGGGACCTGCACAGGAAGTTAAATTCCTGGGGGTCTGGTGGATTAAGGGAGCTGCTTCTGTCCCTCAGGATACCCTGAAAAAAATAGAACATGGACAGAATCCTTCCAGCACGAAGGAGTTACAGCAAGTTCTGGGAACTTTAAGTTATTGGCGTAAACACATCCCTGGCTTTTCCATCATTGCTCGCCCCCTTTATTGTTTGCTCAAAAAAGGTAAATCCTGGGAGTGGACTGAACAACATACTAATGCACTGGAATTGCTAATAAAAGAGCTAAGGTTATTCCAACAACTTGGCCCCATACATCCAACTGACCCTGTCCATGTAGAATGGGGGTCCAGCGAACATGGTTCTCATTGTAACTTATGGCAAAAGGGACCAGCAGGACCGGAGAGACCATTAGAATTTAGCTCTCACTCCTTTAATGATACTGAGAGCAGATATTCAGACCTAGAGAAGGGTTTACTGTCCCTGGTGCGAGCATTGCAACGAGCAGAGCAGATAAGGAGAGAACAGAGCGTGATTGTTCGGGGCCCTTTTCGTCTCCTAGATGTGGTCCGTAAAGGGACAGCACCACCAGCCGGCATTGCCCAGAAACCCACAGTTCGAAAGTGGTATGCTTATTTAGAAGGCATTAATGATATCATGCCAATCTCTGAAGGTAGTATCAAAGTATCCAAGCTCCAGAAGGATATAGATGGTGCCCTATTGTTCCAATCCCCACCAAACAGACCATCTCCAATCCAAGAAGCACCTCCTCTGAAAGAAGGCAGTGATCTTACAGGAGTGTGGTTTACTGATGCGTCATCTCACCGTGAGAACAATAAGTGGAAATACAAGGCCGTAGCACTGGAAGTAGCAACGGGGGAAAGAGCAATTGAAACAGGAGAAGGTAGCGCACAAGTAGGGGAACTCAGAGCCGTCCTACTAGCTGCACAACGTGGGGCTACTTACATTTACACTGACTCATATGCTGTTTTTAAAGGAGCCACTGAATGGATTGGACACTGGGCAGCCAATGATTGGCAGGTGAATAGAGTCCCAATCTGGGAGACAGAGAGTTGGAAGCAACTGTTGGAAATGGGAGGACAGAGAACATTGCACGTTGGTTGGGTAAAAGGCCATGATCGTTCGAACTCGATCACTGCTCAATTCAACCAACAGGTAGATAGCCTCACGCGGTTGCAGCAAATTGACATTGTAGATGATGGTCGGGAATGGGAACGCTTACTCGAATGGTTACATATTAAGCGTGGCCATACAGGCCGTGCTGATCTGTATCAGGAAGGTCTAGCCCGGGGGTGGCCTGTGTCGGTTAAGCTGTGTGAACAAGTAGTAACCGCCTGTTCACAATGTCGCCTACGACTCAATAAAGATCATCCGAGTAAGGCGCCTCCTTTACACATTCGGGACAAGAAAACATTGTGGCATTCATGGCAAATTGATTATATTGGGCCCTTGAGATCATCAGGTGAGAAAAGATACGTCCTAGTCGGAGTGGAGATTATCTCTGGCCTCGCTATGGCCACCAGCTTCAAATCAGCTACCGGGAACAACACAGTGAAAGGCCTAAAAGGGTGGTTCAGCACACTTCCCCTTCCTGAGGAAATCCAAAGTGATAACGGTTCACACTTTACCGCTACAGTGGTACAAGATTGGGCCAAAGAAGAAGGGATTCGATGGGTATTTCATACTCCCTATTATCCTCAGGCTAATGGCATTGTTGAACGCACCAATGGATTGGTTAAGCGTTTTGCAAAAACTCATGAACCTGGTTGGCATTTGCCATTGGATGATGCCATCTATCAATTAAATAACAGATGGAGTGGAGATGGCTGTCCTAAAATGAAAGCTTTCTGTGTATCTGCTGATATCATCACTCCAAAAGTTCCCAATGAACCACGAAAATACCTGGGACAATTTCACCCTGGGCAACCTGTGTTAGTGAAAATGCCTCAAATTGGCACAGTACCAATGGTGTTAGCTACTCCCAAAAACCCCCATGCACGGGAAGCCAAAGACTGTTCAGGGAAGATACACCGGATCAGCACCCGGTGGATCTCGCCCTCTTTTTAACCCCGTCGGTCAAATGAGACCGAGCAGATTTTCTTTTCCTTTGTGTCTTACAGGAACCTCGGAAGAACTGTACGTGGACAGACGCATTGGCCTACGCTAACCTCGAGTGTCTCCAGGGAATCCTGACATTGATCCTGGCAATAATATTATTTTTGTTATGTATGGCCATCTGGAGGCCTAAATTTTAGAATGACGAATTGGCAGATGGAATTGATGCTATTCAGTTTTATCTTTTTACTCCCTGTTGTTTGTAGTCAAAGAGACCCAGAATGGCCGTGGTCTCAAGCTTATGTAAAACACAATGCGATGGCAGGAACAGGAAAAGGAAAATTGAGCCTGGCCACTGTAGTCCTACATGAAAATGAGGTGTTTTCAAAACATGAGATAGATCAAAGCATAGATAAAGTCGAACCTGACTCAACTCCACAGACTAGTCTGGTTCCACTGCCACTATCTGAAACCCCCGATAATGACACCTTATTGAGCGGACTTAAGAATCTGCCCCTTGATGATGAGCTTTGGGATAATGCACTGTCACGATACACTGCAAGCACTGAGACACTAGAAAACATGAGGGATTTAAATCTCTCCACTCTGGTTATACAAGGAAGTGAAGTATATTCCAGAGATAAATGGAGTTGGAAAGACTCACTCCAAATGGCTAAGCTTGAAGCCGTCCCAGGAAAGAAAATACAAATTAGCTGCCGAGTAATCAATGGGTCTGCTCACCATAGACCAACTGTAATTGAAACCATCCATGTAGACTCTACTAAACCGGACAAATATAACACTGATTGATTGTTACAAAATTATAGAGCCAAACTCAGATTGCTGGCACAACTTCACCTTTATCAAACCTATCATAGTATATTGTATTTGGGGCTACAGGGGCACGGAATTGTTATTTGAATTTATGATTGACTCAAATACATCTGAACCTGTTGAAATGAACCCAAAACCTACACCCCCACAAACTTTCAAGGGTGTAGCTACTCAGCCCTCCATTAGTCTAACTCCTTACACCTTTAACATTGGCCCTTATGCCATTAAACACACAGGTCAACAACAAATACCGTTTAACCCAACATATTCCCTCAAACGAGTAGAATTGTCAATGCAGATTAATATCTCTGCGATCAAACCCACCTGCTCACCATTCCTGAGTACATCTTATGCAGGATGGTCAGCATGGTTAGGCCGGCGAACTGTTGACACCTCACAACGACTGAAGAGAGAGGTGACTGGTATCTTAGGAACAGGACTGGGAGTCTTAAATAGTACAGATGCTGAGATACTTGCAAACAAACTAGTCACAACTACTAGTGATCTAGACAAATTAAAACATCCTCTACAGTCCTCTCTATCAGCATTGGGAAATCACCAATGGCTTTTATCGAATATATTGCCTCAGTGGGAGGAAACAGGTGAAAAAGACCATCAGCTGATCACAAATGCACTTGGTACAACCCAAAACAATGTTTCCTTGGCCCTTAGTTGTATCCAAGCCCAACTGTGGATGCAATCTATGACAGCCGCAATTATAAGGGAAGGTGAAGAAGGCACCTTGCCCACTGAAATTCGAAAAGTAATATGGGATAATGCAATTGAGTTTGAGAGAAAATTTCAGTCCTGGTGGTATCTGGTTAATTTCACCTATGATCCCACTGAGAGCAAAGCCACAGCTTTTGTCTTAACGATACGCAATGCCTCAGTATACACCATATACCCAATCATCGCACTGGGGTTGAATCACCATGGAGCTATACTCCATCCGGTAGAGCATAGAGTGTGGGCACAACAAAACGAGAATAAATGGCAAACTGTTGATGTTGAAGCATGCATTTCACGAGATCAACAAGGATTCATTTGTGAGAGTAATACTCTCAAGGCACAAGACATTTGTCTTGACACCAACCAGAATGTTTGTCATTTTGAGATACAACCTGATGAAACCCCAGAAACTGTGCTTGTATATATTGGGAAAGGGTGTGTTTGCATGAGGTCTCCCTGTACTTTTGTATTCGTAGATGACATAGCAGTAGATATAAGTAATAACTCAAATCTTTGTGTTTGTAACTTTACTAACATCATTGGATGTGACTTCAGTTATTCAGCTCCTGTTACGTCTTTTCAATTGCTACAATCTAATTACACATTGATTCGAGATTTGCTGCCTACCCCTATCGGA
This sequence comes from Larus michahellis, assembly GCF_964199755.1. Taxonomy (NCBI): domain Eukaryota; kingdom Metazoa; phylum Chordata; class Aves; order Charadriiformes; family Laridae; genus Larus; species Larus michahellis. The sequence continues at coordinate 37,000 of NW_027436049.1, forward strand.
ATGAATCTCTCACTAGTGAGGAAGTTGCTACAACACGATGAATTGAAGCGATTGTTGAAAGAGGCCCAAGAAAATGGACAAAGAACTCTGATTACTGTCCATCATGATGTTGAAGAAATACACCATGTACTGGAAAGGGTCAAGAGAGACGGTGGACATGAATGGTGGGACACCCTCTTTGGATGGTCACCGACAGCTACAGGACTTTTTAACAAGATGCTCCATCCTGTTGTTGTTCTACTAGTACTCACTGTATTGTGCTTTGCTTTGACAATTGTTTTGCATGTTAGACTTTGGATTATGATGAAACGCTTAACTCGCTTAATCACCCCGCAAGAAGTATTTGCACTTGATTTCCCTCGCCATAAGAGGACATGTGATATTCCCCATCAGTATTGATTATCGTGGAGCTTGAGTGACCGTAGTCACGGGGTGGATTATGTGGAATAATTACTAAATTGGCCAAGAATACAAAAATACAGCATTGTTCACACATTAAGGAAAGTCATAAAATCAAGAGGCTTCTGAGGTAGAATACAGCCACAGCTAGCACACGAAGAATGCAACATCTGTGATTCCCTGCGCGAGGTTGTTTGCGAAACTACACGAGGGATGGAACGGAACACGCTTGTTCCGTGGCCTTCCCTTGTGACGAATAGCAGATATGGGGACGAGATGGTACTACGGAACTGATAAGCGGCCTACACGCTACCCGAGCCAACCTTTCGTCAAATGTTGATGAAATGCTGTCCTTTTGTGCGAACTTTGCTCACCACAATGTACCAAAACACACCTCCATCCCGGAGGCTATCCGCCCCCGAGGTGTGAACACTCCTCCTTGAATACATTAATCATAATAAAAGTATGTATGACTAAAGTCACTCAAACTCCACTTTGAAGATAAAAAAATAATATAAAAATAGCCCAAGAGAGAGGGGATGTCAGGGAAGACACCATCGCGAAGAATTCCACCGCTGATTTCCGGGATCAGTCGACGGGCTGAGCCTTTCTTCCCCCCCATAGGGACGCCTTTGGGTAAGACTTCGATTACACCGAGCGCTTTCTCGGGGACTTAGAAATTTCTCTAGAGAATCTCTACCCTACGTTTATAGCCAGGCTGTATCGTTTATAATTTTGTCGCGCGTTTGTATACTTAGCAATATCTTTACTTGCACGTGCTTTGCAGACAGTGTATTTATCACCGGCAATCCTAAAGAACCTGTATATCTGTTGTTTAAATAAACTGCACTGTTTAAGTAGCTAGTCGTTCCGCTTTCTCACTGAACGCGACCAAAACTACAGAGAGGCCGTGCTAGTTCAGGAGCACGACTAGACTGAAGGTGCAGTCCACTATTAGTGTATCCAAATCGTAGTAGTTTAATACATATTAAACGCGATTGGACTGATAGTGCTGAATTGGGCATCACTCAGAATTTAAACCTAGCCGCACCTAGCCTCCCACCTCGGTGAGGAGTGTTAGAACGCAAGGGGGTTTATCTTCTGCCAAAACCGCTTGGCCCCGTTTCACGCAACAGAATTTGGCGTAGTCGGCAGGATTGCCATGGATAAACTGCTGCAAAAATATGATTGTGCCCCTTCCCAGGCTGGGAAGGAGTGGGCCCAAAAATTTTGGAAGGATGAAGAGAAAGTGGTGGAACGTATTGAAGAGTGTCGGGTTTCACAGAAGCTCAGAGCGGGGAAAGGCAAGGGTGTGATTTGTGCTGTGTTAGGCGCCTGTTTATCTTGTGCACAACAAGAAGCTAGAGAAACCCCTGCTCCTAATCTGATTTCAGCTGTAGAATATGCAACCCTGAAATCGGAGAATGAGGTGCTGAAGTCATCATTAGCCTTGCAAAAGGAGACAGGAGAAAAATTAAGAACTCACGTCGATAAGCTTGTGAGTGAGAATGAATGTTTAGGAAACCAGAATGCTCAACTTAAAATATTATTAGAAAGGGTGACTGGGCTCTTAGATAAAATGCAGCCCTCGACCCAGGTCCAACAGATTCGTAAGTTAATGTGTTATCCAAATTCCGGAACCCAGACCGGAGATTTTTTGTCTAATAGTGAGGATGACGAAGAAGATGAGGAGGAAAGGACTTTTACTTTGAAATCCCAAGTTTTTCCTTTACGTCCTCTGGTTAAAACTGAAGCTGCGGTTGATGACGATGATGAAATTCACACCACTGTGCGTACCGTTCCACGGACACCAACCGAGTTAACAAAAATAAGGGAGAAATATTCGAGGCGACCAGAAGAGTCAGCTGTTGAGTACGTGTGGCGAGTTTCTTCTGAAGGGGGGGACAGAATTATGCTGAGTGAGGAAGAAGCAGGAGACTCTTGGGGACCAGGAGTGTTTTTAACCACTATGCCTGGGGATCATAATTATTCCCTAACTGCTCGAGCAGCCTATTGGGCAGGGGGTATGGATCCGCGAGAGAGGGGGGAGCCGTTAGAGATTAGAGCTACAGGCTACTCTGATCTGTTTGCGGCTGTACGGAAAGCAGCTTGTCTGCAAGCCATGTATGACAGAGAGGAATTTCGGAAATCCCCAATGTCAGCCCCTATCGACCCCGATCGATTAGCCCCTCTCATCCGTGGTCTTCCCGATTGCCTGAAACCGTTCCTTGTTCGTACTCAAGATCGTATACGAGAGGCTCGGGGTGCTCATAGGCGGGGCCGTCGTCACTACATGCCCACCTGGAATGAATATGTACAGGAAATAGATCAATATGGGCGCCGAATGGGCTGGGCCAGCCTAACTAGTGAGAAATCCTCCGAACACCCCCGAAAGGTTCGCCAAGTCCGAACTCACACTAAAAACCCTAAATCGGAGGAAAGGTTTAAGCCTGATAAGGACCGGAATGAGTTGTGGCGTAAAGCCCTACAATTAGGGGTGCCCCGACAATTCTTGCACGGTGTCCCTACGGGAGACCTCCGTACACTAGTCCAATCTCTAACTAGAAAGAATAATGTGGCTGGGGAGAAAAGTCTAACCAGAGAATCCCCAAGTCGTGAGAAAATTGTGCCTTCTGCACCGGAACGTAACTTGATTGATTTGACAGAGTCCCAGCCAAAAAACTCCTATCCCCGGGGAGGGCAGTGAGCCACCCTGTCCGGCAGGTACTAGCAATTCAATGGCTCTCTCATAAAGACTCCGAACCCGTTATTATCATTCCTGTTGGACCCCGGAAGATATTGGTAAATTTTATTATTGATACTGGAGCCCAAATGTCTGCAATCACTAACGAAACAGCACAACTTCTAGGTATAAATCCCACCCGACGCAGAGTCAACTTCACAGGAATTGATGGTGTGGTAAAAACATGCCCCACTGCAAAAATTAACCTCTGGTTGCCGGGAGAGCAGCGAATGACTAGGGCAGAAGTGTTAGTGGGTGCCTCACATTCTAACCTCCTAGGATTTGACGTGCTGCGTGGGCGAATGTGGAAATTCCCGGATGGAACTGTGTGGAGTTTTGCAGGACGCAAAAAAGGATTAGACGCAGTTAAACTGGGCCTATTAGAAACATCTATACCTTTGCCTCCCTCTAAAATTACCAACGTCCGACAGTACCCACTGCCTGCAGCTGCACTTGCAGGAGCAGACGGGGTGGTATCAGATTTAGAAAAAAGAAACATCATTAAGAGGACTCACTCGCCTTATAATTCACCGGTGTGGCCAGTAAAGAAACCAACCGGGCAATGGCGTTTCACAGTAGATTACCGAAAGTTAAACGCCAACGCTGCACCCCTGACCGCTGCGGTTCCGAGTATCGCGGAAATTGTGACAATGATAAAAGGAGCTGCCCATCCTTGGATGGCTGCCTTAGATGTAAAAGACATGTTTTTTATGATTCCCCTCCTTGAGCAAGACAAAGCGCAGTTTGCATTCACGTGGAAAGGAGTCCAATATACCTTTAACCGACTTCCACAAGGATACAAACATTCCCCCACCATTGCTCATAATGCTTTAGCTAAAGCGCTATCAGAGATTCCTGTTTCACAGGGATGTACAGTATACCAATATATTGACGACATCTTAATAGGGGGGGAGAGAGCCAAGAAAGTGTACAAGACATGATGCAAAACATCCGAAAAACATTATCAGATTTGGGATTGGAAATTCCAGACTCAAAATGTCAGGGACCTGCACAGGAAGTTAAATTCCTGGGGGTCTGGTGGATTAAGGGAGCTGCTTCTGTCCCTCAGGATACCCTGAAAAAAATAGAACATGGACAGAATCCTTCCAGCACGAAGGAGTTACAGCAAGTTCTGGGAACTTTAAGTTATTGGCGTAAACACATCCCTGGCTTTTCCATCATTGCTCGCCCCCTTTATTGTTTGCTCAAAAAAGGTAAATCCTGGGAGTGGACTGAACAACATACTAATGCACTGGAATTGCTAATAAAAGAGCTAAGGTTATTCCAACAACTTGGCCCCATACATCCAACTGACCCTGTCCATGTAGAATGGGGGTCCAGCGAACATGGCTCTCATTGTAACTTATGGCAAAAGGGACCAGCAGGACCGGAGAGACCATTAGAATTTAGCTCTCACTCCTTTAATGATACTGAGAGCAGATATTCAGACCTAGAGAAGGGTTTACTGTCCCTGGTGCGAGCATTGCAACGAGCAGAGCAGATAAGGAGAGAACAGAGCGTGATTGTTCGGGGCCCTTTTCGTCTCCTAGATGTGGTCCGTAAAGGGACAGCACCACCAGCCGGCATTGCCCAGAAACCCACAGTTCGAAAGTGGTATGCTTATTTAGAAGGCATTAATGATATCATGCCAATCTCTGAAGGTAGTATCAAAGTATCCAAGCTCCAGAAGGATATAGATGGTGCCCTATTGTTCCAATCCCCACCAAACAGACCATCTCCAATCCAAGAAGCACCTCCTCTGAAAGAAGGCAGTGATCTTACAGGAGTGTGGTTTACTGATGCGTCATCTCACCGTGAGAACAATAAGTGGAAATACAAGGCCGTAGCACTGGAAGTAGCAACGGGGGAAAGAGCAATTGAAACAGGAGAAGGTAGCGCACAAGTAGGGGAACTCAGAGCCGTCCTACTAGCTGCACAACGTGGGGCTACTTACATTTACACTGACTCATATGCTGTTTTTAAAGGAGCCACTGAATGGATTGGACACTGGGCAGCCAATGATTGGCAGGTGAATAGAGTCCCAATCTGGGAGACAGAGAGTTGGAAGCAACTGTTGGAAATGGGAGGACAGAGAACATTGCACATCGGTTGGGTAAAAGGCCATGATCGTTCGAACTCGATCACTGCTCAATTCAACCAACAGGTAGATAGCCTCACGCGGTTGCAGCAAATTGACATTGTAGATGATGGTCGGGAATGGGAACGCTTACTCGAATGGTTACATATTAAGCGTGGCCATACAGGCCGTGCTGATCTGTATCAGGAAGGTCTAGCCCGGGGGTGGCCTGTGTCGGTTAAGCTGTGTGAACAAGTAGTAACCGCCTGTTCACAATGTCGCCTACGACTCAATAAAGATCATCCGAGTAAGGCGCCTCCTTTACACATTCGGGACAAGAAAACATTGTGGCATTCATGGCAAATTGATTATATTGGGCCCTTGAGATCATCAGGTGAGAAAAGATACGTCCTAGTCGGAGTGGAGATTATCTCTGGCCTCGCTATGGCCACCAGCTTCAAATCAGCTACCGGGAACAACACAGTGAAAGGCCTAAAAGGGTGGTTCAGCACACTTCCCCTTCCTGAGGAAATCCAAAGTGATAACGGTTCACACTTTACCGCTACAGTGGTACAAGATTGGGCCAAAGAAGAAGGGATTCGATGGGTATTTCATACTCCCTATTATCCTCAGGCTAATGGCATTGTTGAACGCACCAATGGATTGGTTAAGCGTTTTGCAAAAACTCATGAACCTGGTTGGCATTTGCCATTGGATGATGCCATCTATCAATTAAATAACAGATGGAGTGGAGATGGCTGTCCTAAAATGAAAGCTTTCTGTGTATCTGCTGATATCATCACTCCAAAAGTTCCCAATGAACCACGAAAATACCTGGGACAATTTCACCCTGGGCAACCTGTGTTAGTGAAAATGCCTCAAATTGGCACAGTACCAATGGTGTTAGCTACTCCCAAAAACCCCCATGCACGGGAAGCCAAAGACTGTTCAGGGAAGATACACCGGATCAGCACCCGGTGGATCTCGCCCTCTTTTTAACCCCGTCGGTCAAATGAGACCGAGCAGATTTTCTTTTCCTTTGTGTCTTACAGGAACCTCGGAAGAACTGTACGTGGACAGACGCATTGGCCTACGCTAACCTCGAGTGTCTCCAGGGAATCCTGACATTGATCCTGGCAATAATATTATTTTTGTTATGTATGGCCATCTGGAGGCCTAAATTTTAGAATGACGAATTGGCAGATGGAATTGATGCTATTCAGTTTTATCTTTTTACTCCCTGTTGTTTGTAGTCAAAGAGACCCAGAATGGCCGTGGTCTCAAGCTTATGTAAAACACAATGCGATGGCAGGAACAGGAAAAGGAAAATTGAGCCTGGCCACTGTAGTCCTACATGAAAATGAGGTGTTTTCAAAACATGAGATAGATCAAAGCATAGATAAAGTCGAACCTGACTCAACTCCACAGACTAGTCTGGTTCCACTGCCACTATCTGAAACCCCCGATAATGACACCTTATTGAGCGGACTTAAGAATCTGCCCCTTGATGATGAGCTTTGGGATAATGCACTGTCACGATACACTGCAAGCACTGAGACACTAGAAAACATGAGGGATTTAAATCTCTCCACTCTGGTTATACAAGGAAGTGAAGTATATTCCAGAGATAAATGGAGTTGGAAAGACTCACTCCAAATGGCTAAGCTTGAAGCCGTCCCAGGAAAGAAAATACAAATTAGCTGCCGAGTAATCAATGGGTCTGCTCACCATAGACCAACTGTAATTGAAACCATCCATGTAGACTCTACTAAACCGGACAAATATAACACTGATTGATTGTTACAAAATTATAGAGCCAAACTCAGATTGCTGGCACAACTTCACCTTTATCAAACCTATCATAGTATATTGTATTTGGGGCTACAGGGGCACGGAATTGTTATTTGAATTTATGATTGACTCAAATACATCTGAACCTGTTGAAATGAACCCAAAACCTACACCCCCACAAACTTTCAAGGGTGTAGCTACTCAGCCCTCCATTAGTCTAACTCCTTACACCTTTAACATTGGCCCTTATGCCATTAAACACACAGGTCAACAACAAATACCGTTTAACCCAACATATTCCCTCAAACGAGTAGAATTGTCAATGCAGATTAATATCTCTGCGATCAAACCCACCTGCTCACCATTCCTGAGTACATCTTATGCAGGATGGTCAGCATGGTTAGGCCGGCGAACTGTTGACACCTCACAACGACTGAAGAGAGAGGTGACTGGTATCTTAGGAACAGGACTGGGAGTCTTAAATAGTACAGATGCTGAGATACTTGCAAACAAACTAGTCACAACTACTAGTGATCTAGACAAATTAAAACATCCTCTACAGTCCTCTCTATCAGCATTGGGAAATCACCAATGGCTTTTATCGAATATATTGCCTCAGTGGGAGGAAACAGGTGAAAAAGACCATCAGCTGATCACAAATGCACTTGGTACAACCCCAAACAATGTTTCCTTGGCCCTTAGTTGTATCCAAGCCCAACTGTGGATGCAATCTATGACAGCCGCAATTATAAGGGAAGGTGAAGAAGGCACCTTGCCCACTGAAATTCGAAAAGTAATATGGGATAATGCAATTGAGTTTGAGAGAAAATTTCAGTCCTGGTGGTATCTGGTTAATTTCACCTATGATCCCACTGAGAGCAAAGCCACAGCTTTTGTCTTAACGATACGCAATGCCTCAGTATACACCATATACCCAATCATCGCACTGGGGTTGAATCACCATGGAGCTATACTCCATCCGGTAGAGCATAGAGTGTGGGCACAACAAAACGAGAATAAATGGCAAACTGTTGATGTTGAAGCATGCATTTCACGAGATCAACAAGGATTCATTTGTGAGAGTAATACTCTCAAGGCACAAGACATTTGTCTTGACACCAACCAGAATGTTTGTCATTTTGAGATACAACCTGATGAAACCCCAGAAACTGTGCTTGTATATATTGGGAAAGGGTGTGTTTGCATGAGGTCTCCCTGTACTTTTGTATTCGTAGATGACATAGCAGTAGATATAAGTAATAACTCAAATCTTTGTGTTTGTAACTTTACTAACATCATTGGATGTGACTTCAGTTATTCAGCTCCTGTTACGTCTTTTCAATTGCTACAATCTAATTACACATTGATTCGAGATTTGCTGCCTACCCCTATCGGAATGAATCTCTCACTAGTGAGGAAGTTGCTACAACACGATGAATTGAAGCGATTGTTGAAAGAGGCCCAAGAAAATGGACAAAGAACTCTGATTACTGTCCATCATGATGTTGAAGAAATACACCATGTACTGGAAAGGGTCAAGAGAGACGGTGGACATGAATGGTGGGACACCCTCTTTGGATGGTCACCGACAGCTACAGGACTTTTTAACAAGATGCTCCATCCTGTTGTTGTTCTACTAGTACTCACTGTATTGTGCTTTGCTTTGACAATTGTTTTGCATGTTAGACTTTGGATTATGATGAAACGCTTAACTCGCTTAATCACCCCGCAAGAAGTATTTGCACTTGATATCCCTCGCCATAAGAGGACGTGTGATATTCCCCATCAGTATTGATTATCGTGGAGCTTGAGTGACCGTAGTCACGGGGTGGATTATGTGGAATAATTACTAAATTGGCCAAGAATACAAAAATACAGCATTGTTCACACATTAAGGAAAGTCATAAAATCAAGAGGCTTCTGAGGTAGAATACAGCCACAGCTAGCACACGAAGAATGCAACATCTGTGATTCCCTGCGCGAGGTTGTTTGCGAAACTACACGAGGGATGGAACGGAACACGCTTGTTCCGTGGCCTTCCCTTGTGACGAATAGCAGATATGGGGACGAGATGGTACTACGGAACTGATAAGCGGCCTACACGCTACCCGAGCCAACATTTCGTCAAATGTTGATGAAATGCTGTCCTTTTGTGCGAACTTTGCTCACCACAATGTACCAAAACACACCTCCATCCCGGAGGCTATCCGCCCCCGAGGTGTGAACACTCCTCCTTGAATACATTAATCATAATAAAAGTATGTATGACTAAAGTCACTCAAACTCCACTTTGAAGATAAAAAAATAATATAAAAATAGCCCAAGAGAGAGGGGATGTCAGGGAAGACACCATCGCGAAGAATTCCACCGCTGATTTCCGGGATCAGTCGACGGGCTGAGCCTTTCTTCCCCCCCATAGGGACGCCTTTGGGTAAGACTTCGATTACACCGAGCGCTTTCTCGGGGACTTAGAAATTTCTCTAGAGAATCTCTACCCTACGTTTATAGCCAGGCTGTATCGTTTATAATTTTGTCGCGCGTTTGTATACTTAGCAATATCTTTATTTGCACGTGCTTTGCAGACAGTGTATTGATCACCGGCAATCCTAAAGAACCTGTATATCTGTTGTTTAAATAAACTGCACTGTTTAAGTAGCTAGTCGTTCCGCTTTCTCACTGAACGCGACCAAAACTACAGAGAGGCCGTGCTAGTTCAGGAGCACGACTAGACTGAAGGTGCAGTCCACTATTAGTGTATCCAAATCGTAGTAGTTTAATACATATTAAACGCGATTGGACTGATAGTGCTGAATTGGGCATCACTCAGAATTTAAACCTAGCCGCACCTAGCCTCCCACCTCGGTGAGGAGTGTTAGAACGCAAGGGGGTTTATCTTCTGCCAAAACCGCTTGGCCCCGTTTCACGCAACAGAATTTGGCGTAGTCGGCAGGATTGCCATGGATAAACTGCTGCAAAAATATGATTGTGCCCCTTCCCAGGCTGGGAAGGAGTGGGCCCAAAAATTTTGGAAGGATGAAGAGAAAGTGGTGGAACGTATTGAAGAGTGTCGGGTTTCACAGAAGCTCAGAGCGGGGAAAGGCAAGGGTGTGATTTGTGCTGCGTTAGGCGCCTGTTTATCTTGTGCACAACAAGAAGCTAGAGAAACCCCTGCTCCTAATCTGATTTCAGCTGTAGAATATGCAACCCTGAAATCGGAGAATGAGGTGCTGAAGTCATCATTAGCCTTGCAAAAGGAGACAGGAGAAAAATTAAGAACTCACGTCGATAAGCTTGTGAGTGAGAATGAATGTTTAGGAAACCAGAATGCTCAACTTAAAATATTATTAGAAAGGGTGACTGGGCTCTTAGATAAAATGCAGCCCTCGACCCAGGTCCAACAGATTCGTAAGTTAATGTGTTATCCAAATTCCGGAACCCAGACCGGAGATTTTTTGTCTAATAGTGAGGATGACGAAGAAGATGAGGAGGAAAGGACTTTTACTTTGAAATCCCAAGTTTTTCCTTTACGTCCTCTGGTTAAAACTGAAGCTGCGGTTGATGACGATGATGAAATTCACACCACTGTGCGTACCGTTCCACGGACACCAACCGAGTTAACAAAAATAAGGGAGAAATATTCGAGGCGACCAGAAGAGTCAGCTGTTGAGTACGTGTGGCGAGTTTCTTCTGAAGGGGGGGACAGAATTATGCTGAGTGAGGAAGAAGCAGGAGACTCTTGGGGACCAGGAGTGTTTTTAACCACTGTGCCTGGGGATCATAATTATTCCCTAACTGCTCGAGCAGCCTATTGGGCAGGGGGTATGGATCCGCGAGAGAGGGGGGAGCCGTTAGAGATTAGAGCTACAGGCTACTCTGATCTGTTTGCGGCTGTACGGAAAGCAGCTTGTCTGCAAGCCATGTATGACAGAGAGGAATTTCGGAAATCCCCAATGTCAGCCCCTATCGACCCCGATCGATTAGCCCCTCTCATCCGTGGTCTTCCCGATTGCCTGAAACCGTTCCTTGTTCGTACTCAAGATCGTATACGAGAGGCTCGGGGTGCTCATAGGCGGGGCCGTCGTCACTACATGCCCACCTGGAATGAATATGTACAGGAAATAGATCAATATGGGCGCCGAATGGGCTGGGCCAGCCTAACTAGTGAGAAATCCTCCGAACACCCCCGAAAGGTTCGCCAAGTCCGAACTCACACTAAAAACCCTAAATCGGAGGAAAGGTTTAAGCCTGATAAGGACCGGAATGAGTTGTGGCGTAAAGCCCTACAATTAGGGGTGCCCCGACAATTCTTGCACGGTGTCCCTACGGGAGACCTCCGTACACTAGTCCAATCTCTAACTAGAAAGAATAATGTGGCTGGGGAGAAAAGTCTAACCAGAGAATCCCCAAGTCGTGAGAAAATTGTGCCTTCTGCACCGGAACGTAACTTGATTGATTTGACAGAGTCCCAGCCAAAAAACTCCTATCCCCGGGGAGGGCAGTGAGCCACCCTGTCCGGCAGGTACTAGCAATTCAATGGCTCTCTCATAAAGACTCCGAACCCGTTATTATCATTCCTGTTGGACCCCGGAAGATATTGGTAAATTTTATTATTGATACTGGAGCCCAAATGTCTGCAATCACTAACGAAACAGCACAACTTCTAGGTATAAATCCCACCCGACGCAGAGTCAACTTCACAGGAATTGATGGTGTGGTAAAAACATGCCCCACTGCAAAAATTAACCTCTGGTTGCCGGGAGAGCAGCGAATGACTAGGGCAGAAGTGTTAGTGGGTGCCTCACATTCTAACCTCCTAGGATTTGACGTGCTGCGTGGGCGAATGTGGAAATTCCCGGATGGAACTGCGTGGAGTTTTGCAGGACGCAAAAAAGGATTAGACACAGTTAAACTGGGCCTATTAGAAACATCTATACCTTTGCCTCCCTCTAAAATTACCAACGTCCGACAGTACCCACTGCCTGCAGCTGCACTTGCAGGAGCAGACGGGGTGGTATCAGATTTAGAAAAAAGAAACATCATTAAGAGGACTCACTCGCCTTATAATTCACCGGTGTGGCCAGTAAAGAAACCAACCGGGCAATGGCGTTTCACAGTAGATTACCGAAAGTTAAACGCCAACACTGCACCCCTGACCGCTGCGGTTCCGAGTATCGCGGAAATTGTGACAATGATAAAAGGAGCTGCCCATCCTTGGATGGCTGCCTTAGATGTAAAAGACATGTTTTTTATGATTCCCCTCCTTGAGCAAGACAAAGCGCAGTTTGCATTCACGTGGAAAGGAGTCCAATATACCTTTAACCGACTTCCACAAGGATACAAACATTCCCCCACCATTGCTCATAATGCTTTAGCTAAAGCGCTATCAGAGATTCCTGTTTCACAGGGATGTACAGTATACCAATATATTGACGACATCTTAATAGGGGGGGAGAGAGCCAAGAAAGTGTACAAGACATGATGCAAAACATCCGAAAAACATTATCAGATTTGGGATTGGAAATTCCAGACTCAAAATGTCAGGGACCTGCACAGGAAGTTAAATTCCTGGGGGTCTGGTGGATTAAGGGAGCTGCTTCTGTCCCTCAGGATACCCTGAAAAAAATAGAACATGGACAGAATCCTTCCAGCACGAAGGAGTTACAGCAAGTTCTGGGAACTTTAAGTTATTGGCGTAAACACATCCCTGGCTTTTCCATCATTGCTCGCCCCCTTTATTGTTTGCTCAAAAAAGGTAAATCCTGGGAGTGGACTGAACAACATACTAATGCACTGGAATTGCTAATAAAAGAGCTAAGGTTATTCCAACAACTTGGCCCCATACATCCAACTGACCCTGTCCATGTAGAATGGGGGTCCAGCGAACATGGTTCTCATTGTAACTTATGGCAAAAGGGACCAGCAGGACCGGAGAGACCATTAGAATTTAGCTCTCACTCCTTTAATGATACTGAGAGCAGATATTCAGACCTAGAGAAGGGTTTACTGTCCCTGGTGCGAGCATTGCAACGAGCAGAGCAGATAAGGAGAGAACAGAGCGTGATTGTTCGGGGCCCTTTTCGTCTCCTAGATGTGGTCCGTAAAGGGACAGCACCACCAGCCGGCATTGCCCAGAAACCCACAGTTCGAAAGTGGTATGCTTATTTAGAAGGCATTAATGATATCATGCCAATCTCTGAAGGTAGTATCAAAGTATCCAAGCTCCAGAAGGATATAGATGGTGCCCTATTGTTCCAATCCCCACCAAACAGACCATCTCCAATCCAAGAAGCACCTCCTCTGAAAGAAGGCAGTGATCTTACAGGAGTGTGGTTTACTGATGCGTCATCTCACCGTGAGAACAATAAGTGGAAATACAAGGCCGTAGCACTGGAAGTAGCAACGGGGGAAAGAGCAATTGAAACAGGAGAAGGTAGCGCACAAGTAGGGGAACTCAGAGCCGTCCTACTAGCTGCACAACGTGGGGCTACTTACATTTACACTGACTCATATGCTGTTTTTAAAGGAGCCACTGAATGGATTGGACACTGGGCAGCCAATGATTGGCAGGTGAATAGAGTCCCAATCTGGGAGACAGAGAGTTGGAAGCAACTGTTGGAAATGGGAGGACAGAGAACATTGCACATCGGTTGGGTAAAAGGCCATGATCGTTCGAACTCGATCACTGCTCAATTCAACCAACAGGTAGATAGCCTCACGCGGTTGCAGCAAATTGACATTGTAGATGATGGTCGGGAATGGGAACGCTTACTCGAATGGTTACATATTAAGCGTGGCCATACAGGCCGTGCTGATCTGTATCAGGAAGGTCTAGCCCGGGGGTGGCCTGTGTCGGTTAAGCTGTGTGAACAAGTAGTAACCGCCTGTTCACAATGTCGCCTACGACTCAATAAAGATCATCCGAGTAAGGCGCCTCCTTTACACATTCGGGACAAGAAAACATTGTGGCATTCATGGCAAATTGATTATATTGGGCCCTTGAGATCATCAGGTGAGAAAAGATACGTCCTAGTCGGAGTGGAGATTATCTCTGGCCTCGCTATGGCCACCAGCTTCAAATCAGCTACCGGGAACAACACAGTGAAAGGCCTAAAAGGGTGGTTCAGCACACTTCCCCTTCCTGAGGAAATCCAAAGTGATAACGGTTCACACTTTACCGCTACAGTGGTACAAGATTGGGCCAAAGAAGAAGGGATTCGATGGGTATTTCATACTCCCTATTATCCTCAGGCTAATGGCATTGTTGAACGCACCAATGGATTGGTTAAGCGTTTTGCAAAAACTCATGAACCTGGTTGGCATTTGCCATTGGATGATGCCATCTATCAATTAAATAACAGATGGAGTGGAGATGGCTGTCCTAAAATGAAAGCTTTCTGTGTATCTGCTGATATCATCACTCCAAAAGTTCCCAATGAACCACGAAAATACCTGGGACAATTTCACCCTGGGCAACCTGTGTTAGTGAAAATGCCTCAAATTGGCACAGTACCAATGGTGTTAGCTACTCCCAAAAACCCCCATGCACGGGAAGCCAAAGACTGTTCAGGGAAGATACACCGGATCAGCACCCGGTGGATCTCGCCCTCTTTTTAA